>NC_143258.1:65390881-65548650 GCF_984573655.1 Nuphar pumila
CTGTTATAGAAACTGGATTTGAAAATCCCGACCAGTTATAAATCTGGATTTGAAAATCCCAACCAGTTATAAAACTAGATTTAAAAATCCCGACCAGTTATAGAAACTGCATTTGAAAATCCTGACCAGTTATAAAACTGGATTTGAAAATCCCGACCAGTTATAGAAATTGGATTTGAAAATCCCGACCAGTTATGACACTACATTTGGAAATCACGACCAGTTATAGAAACTGGATTTGAAAATCTCGACCAGTTATAGAAACTGGATTTGAAAATCCCGACCAGTTATAGAAACTGGATTTGAAAATCCCGACCAGTTGTAAAAACTGAATTTTGAAAATCCAGACCAGTTACAAAAACTGGATTTGAAAATCCCGACCAGTTATAAAAACTAGATTTGAAAATCCCGACCAGTTATAGAAACTGGATTTGAAAATCCCGACTAGTTATAGAAACTGGATTTGAAAATCCCGACCAGTTATAGAAACTAGATTTGAAAATCCCGACCAGTTATAAAACTGGATTTGAAAATCCCGACCAGTTATAGAAACTGAATTTGAAAATCTTGACCAGTTATAAAAACTGTATTTGAAAATCCCGACCAGTTATAGAAACTGGATTTGAAAATCCTGACCAGTTATAAAACTGGATTTGAAAATCCCGACCAGTTATAGAAACTGGATTTTAAAATCCCGACTAGTTATAGAAACTGGATTTGAAAATCCCGACTAGTTATAAAAACTGGATTTGAGAATCCCAACCAGTTATAGAAACTGGATTTCAAAATCCCGACCAGTTATAAAAACTGGAGTTGAAAATCCCGACCAGTTATAACACTGAATTTGAAAATCCCGACCAGTTATAAAAACTGAATTTGAAAATCCCGACCAGTTATAGAAACTGTATTTGAAAATCCTGACCAGTTATAGAAACTGAATTTTAAAATCCCGACCAGTTATAAAAACTGGATTTGAAAATCCCGACCTGTTATAAAACTGGATTTGAAGATCCCGACGAGTTATAGAAACTGAATTTGAAAATCCTGATGAGTTATAACACTGGATTTGAAAATCCCGACCAATTCTAAAACTAGATTTGAAAATCCCGACCAGTTATAGAAAATAGATTTGAAAATCCCGACCAGTTATAAAACTGGATTTGAAAATCCCGACCAGTTATAAAACTGGATTTAAAAATCCCGACCAGTTATAGAAACTGGATTTGAAAATCCCGACCAGTTATAAAACTGGATTGGACAATCCCGACTAGTTATAAAACTGGATTTGAAAATCCCGACCAGTTATAGAAACTGGATTTAAAAATTTCGACCAGTTATGACACTAGATTTGAAAATCCCGACCTGTTATAGATACTTGATTTGAAAATCCCGACCAGTTATAAAAACTGGAGTTGAAAATCCCGACCAGTTATAAAAACTAGATTTGAAAATCCCGACTAGTTATAAAAATTGGATTTGAAAATCCCGACCAGTTATAAAACTGGATTTGAAAATCCCGACCAGTTATAGAAACTGGATTAGAAAATTCTGATCAGTTATAACACTGGATTTGAAAATCCCAACCAATTATAAAACTAGTTTTGAAAATCCGGACCTGTTATAGAAACTGGATTTGAAAATCCCGACCTGTTATAAATCTGGATTTGAAAATCCCAACCAGTTATAAAACTAGATTTAAAAATCCCGACCAGTTATAGAAACTGCATTTGAAAATCCTGACCAGTTATAAAACTCGATTTGAAAATCTCGACCAGTTATAGAAATTGGATTTGAAAATCCCGACCAGTTATGACACTAGATTTGGAAATCACGACCAGTTATACAAACTGGATTTGAAAATCCCGACCAGTTATAGAAACTGGATTTGAAAATCCCGACCATTTATAGAAACTGGATTTGAAAATCCCGACCAGTTGTAAAAACTGAATTTTGAAAATCCCGACCAGTTATAAAAACTAGATTTGAAAATCCCGACCAGTTATAGAAACTGGATTTGAAAATCCCGACCAGTTATAGAAACTAGATTTGAAAATCCCGACCAGTTATAAAACTGGATTTGAAAATCCCGACCAGTTATAGAAACTGGATTTGAAAATCTTAACCAGTTATAAAAACTGGATTTGAAAATCCAGACCAGTTATAGAAACTGGATTTCAAAATCCCGACCAGTTATAGAAACTGGATTTGAAAATCCCGACCAGTTATAGATACTTGATTTGAAAATCCTGACCAGTTATAGAAACTGGATTTGAAAATCTCGACCAGTTATAGAAACTGGATTTGAAAATCCCGACCAGTTATAGAAATTAGATTTGAAAATCCTGACGAGTTATAAAAACTGGATTTGAAAATCCCGACCAGTTATATAAACTAGATTTAAAAATCCCGACCAGTTATCGAAACTGGATTTGAAAATCCCGACCAGTTATAGATACTTGATTTGAAAATCCCGAACAGTTATAAAAACTGGAGTTGAAAATCCCGACCAGTTATAGAAACTGGATTTGAAAATCCTGACCAGTTATAGAAACTGGATTTGAAAATCTCGACCAGTTATAGAAACTGGATTTGAAAATCCCGACCAGTTATAGAAATTAGATTTGAAAATCCTGACGAGTTATAAAAACTGGATTTGAAAATCCCAACCAGTTATATAAACTAGATTTGAAAATCCCGACCAGTTATCGAAACTGGATTTGAAAATCCCGACCAGTTATAGAAACTGGAGTTGAAAATCCCGACCAGTTATAAAACTGAATTTAAAAATCCCGACCAGTTATAAAAACTGAATTTGAAAATCCCGACCAGTTATAGAAACTGGATTTGAAAATACTGACCAGTTATAGAAACTGGATTTGAAAATCCCGACCAGTTATAAAAACTAGATTTGAAAATCCCGACCAGTTATAGAAACTGGATTTGAAAATCCCGACCAGTTATAGAAACTGGATTTGAAAATATCGACCAATTATAGAAACTAGATTTGAAAATCCCGACCAGTTATAAAACTGGATTTGAAAATCTCGACCAGTTATAGAAACTGGATTTGAAAATCCCGACCAGTTATAAAAACTGGATTTGAAAATCCCAACCAGTGTTAGAAACTGGATTTCAAAATCCCGACCAGTTATAGAAACTGGAGTTGAAAATCCCGACCAGTTATAACACTGAATTTGAAAATCCCGACCAGTTATAAAACTGGATTTGAAAATCCCGACGAGTTATAGAAACTGAATTTGAAAATCCTGAAAAGTTATAACACTGGATTTGAAAATACTGACCAGTTATAGAAACTGGATTTGAAAATCCCGACCAGTTATAAAAACTAGATTTGAAAATCCCGACCAGTTATAGAAACTGGATTTCAAAATCCCGACCAGTTATAGAAACTGGAGTTGAAAATCCCGACCAGTTATAACACTGAAATTTAAAATCCCGACCAGTTATAAAACTGAATTTAAAAATCCCGACCAGTTATAAAAACTGAATTTGAAAATCCCGACCAGTTATAGAAACTGGATTTGAAAATACTGACCAGTTACAGAAACTGGATTTGAAAATCCCGACCAGTTATAAAAACTAGATTTGAAAATCCCGACCAGTTATAGAAACTGGATTTGAAAATCCGGACCAGTTATAGAAACTGGATTTGAAAATATCGACCAATTATAGAAACTAGATTTGAAAATCCCGACCAGTTATAAAACTGGATTTGAAAATCTCGACCAGTTATAGAAACTGGATTTGAAAATCCCGACCAGTTATAAAAACTGGATTTGAAAATCCCAACCAGTTATAGAAACTGGATTTCAAAATCCCGACAAGTTATAGAAACTGGAGTTGAAAATCCCGACCAGTTATAACACTGAATTTGAAAATCCCGACCAGTTATGACACTAGATTTGAAAATCCCGACCTGTTATAGATACTTGATTTGAAAATCCCGAACAGTTATAAAAACTGGAGTTGAAAATCCCGACCAGTTATAGAAACTGGATTTGAAAATCCTGACCAGTTATAGAAACTGGATTTGAAAATCTCGACCAGTTATAGAAACTGGATTTGAAAATCCAGACCAGTTATAGAAACTGGATTTGAAAATCCCGACCAGTTATAAAATCTGGAATTGAAAATCTCGACCAGTTATAGAAACTGGATTTCAATATCCCGACCAGTTATAGAAACTGAATTTGAAAATCCCGACCAGGTATAGAAACTGGATTTGAAAATCCCGACCAGTTATAACACTGAATTTGAAAATCCCGACCGGTTATAAAAACTGGATTTGAAAATCCCGACGAGTTATAGAAACTTGATTTGAAAATCCTGACCAGTTATAGAAACTGAATTTGAAAATCCTGACCAGTTATAAAAACTGGATTTGAAAATCCTGACCAGTTATAGAAACTGAATTTGAAAATCCCGACCAGTTATAAAAACTGGATTTGAAAATCCCGACAAGTTATAAAACTGGATTTGAAAATCATGACGGGTTATAGAAACTGAATTTCAAAATCGTGATCAGTTATAACACTGGATTTGAAAATCATGACCAATTATAAAACTAGATTTGAAAATCCCGACCAGTTATAGAAAATGGATTTAAAAATCCCGACCAGTTATAAATCTGTAATTGAAAATCCCGACCAGTTATAGAAACTGGATTTCAAAATCCCGACCAGTTATAGAAACTGAATTTGAAAATCCCGACCAGTTATAGAAACTGGATTTGAAAATCCCGACCTGTTATAACACTGAATTTGAAAATCCCGACCGGTTATAAAAACTGGATTTGAAAATCCCGACCAGTTAAAAAACTGGATTTGAAAATCCCGACCAGTTATAAAACTGGATTTAAAAATCCCGACCAGTTATAGAAATTAGATTTGAAAATCCTGACGAGTTATAAAAACTGGATTTGAAAATCCCGACCAGTTATAAAAACTAGATTTGAAAATCCCGACCAGTTATCGAAACTGGATTTGAAAATCCCGACCAGTTATAGAAACTGGATTTGAAAATATCGACCACTTTTAGAAACTAGATTTGAAAATCCCGACCAGTTATAAAACTGGATTTGAAAATCCCGACCAGTTATAGAAACTGGATTTAAAAATCCTGACTAGTTATAAAAACTGGATTTGAAAATCCCAACCAGTTATAGAAACTGGATTTCAAAATCCCGACCAGTTATAGAAACTGGAGTTGAAAATCCCGACCAGTTATAAAACTGAATTTAAAAATCCCGACCAGTTATAAAAACTGAATTTGAAAATCCCGACCAGTTATAGAAACTGGATTTGAAAATACTGACCAGTTATAGAAACTGAATTTGAAAATTCCGACCAGTTATAAAAACTGGATTTGAAAATCCCGACTAGTTATAAAACTGGATTTGAAAATCCCGACGAGTTATAGAAACTGAATTTGAAAATCCTGAAAAGTTATAACACTGGATTTGAAAATCCCGACCAATTATAAAACTAGATTTGAAAATCCAGACCAGTTATAAAAAATGGATTTGAAAATCCCGACCAGTTATAAAACTGGATTTGAAAATCCCGACCAGTTATAGAAACTGGATTTGAAAATCCTGACCAGTTATAAAACTGGATTTGAAAATCCCGACCAGTTATAGAAACTGGATTTAAAAATTCCGACCAGTTATGACACTAGATTTGAAAATCCCGACCAGTTATAACACTGAATTTGAAAATCCCGACCAGTTATAAAAACTGGATTTGAAAATCCCGACCAGTTATAGAAACTGGATTTGAAAATCCTGACCAGTTATAGAAACTAGATTTTAAAATCCCGACCAATTATAGAAACTGGATTTGAAAATCCTGACCAGTTATAGAAACTGGATTTGAAAATCCCGACCAGTTATAAAAACTAGATTTGAAAATCCCGACCAGTTATAGAAACTGGATTTGAAAATCCCGACCAGTTATAGAAACTGGATTTGAAAATATCGACCAATTATAGAAACTAGATTTGAAAATCCCGACCAGTTATAAAACTGGATTTGAAAATCTCGACCAGTTATAGAAAGTGGATTTGAAAATCCCGACCAGTTATAAAAACTGGATTTGAAAATCCCAACCAGTTATAGAAAATGGATTTCAAAATCCCGACCAGTTATAGAAACTGGAGTTGAAAATCCCGACCAGTTATAACACTGAATTTGAAAATCCCGACCAGTTATAAAACTAGATTTGAAAATACCGACGAGTTATAGAAACTGAATTTGAAAATCCTGATAAGTTATAACACTGGATTTGAAAATCCCGACCAATTATAAAACTAGAATTGAAAATCCAGACCAGTTATAGAAAATGGATTTGAAAATCCCGACCAGTTATAAAACCGGATTTGAAAATCCCGACCAGTTATAGAAACTGGATTTGAAAATCTTGACTAGTTATAAAACTGGATTTGAAAATCCCGATCAGTTATAGAAACTGGATTTAAAAATTCTGACCAGTTATGACACTAGATTTGAAAATCCCGACCTGTTATAGATACTTGATTTGAAAATCCCGAACTGTTATAAAAACTGGAGTTGAAAATTCCGACCAGTTATATAAACTGGATTTGAAAATCCTGACCAGTTATAGAAACTGGATTTGAAAATCTCGACCAGTTATAGAAACTAGATTTGAAAATCCAGACTAGTTATAGAAACTGGATTTGAAAATCCCGACCAGTTATAAAATCTGGAATTGAAAATACCGACCAGTTATAGAAACTGGATTTCAAAATCCCGACCAGTTATAGAAACAGAATTTGAAAATCCCGACCAGTTATAGAAACTGGATTTGAATATCCCGATCAGTTATAACACTGAATTTGAAAATCCCAACCGGTTATAAAAACTGGATTTGAAAATCCCGACGAGTTATAGAAACTTGATTTGAAAATCCTGACCAGTTATAGAAACTGAATTTGAAAATCCTGACCAGTTATAAAAACTGGATTTGAAAATCCTGACCAGTTATAGAAACTGAATTTGAAAATCCCGACCAGTTATAAAAACTGGATTTGAAAATCCCGACAAGTTATAAAACTGGATTTGAAAATCCCGACGAGTTATAGAAACTGAATTTGAAAATCCTGATCAGTTATAACACTGGATTTGAAAATCCTGACCAATTATAAAACTAGATTTGAAAATCCCGACCAGTTATAGAAAATAGATTTAAAAATCCCGACCAGTTATAAATCTGTAATTGAAAATCCCGACCAGTTATAGAAACTGGATTTCAAAATCCCGACCAGTTATAGAAACTGAATTTGAAAATCCCGACCAGTTATAGAAACTGGATTTGAAAATCCCGACCTGTTATAACACTGAATTTGAAAATCCCGACCGGTTATAAAAACTGGATTTGAAAATCCCGACCAGTTATAAAACTGGATTTGAAAATCCCGACCAGTTATAAAACTGGATTTAAAAATCCCGACCAGTTATAGAAACTGGATTTGAAAATCCTAACCAGTTATAAAACTGGATTTGAAAATCCCGACAAGTTATAGAAACTGGATTTAAAAATTTCGACCAGTTATGACACTAGATTTGAAAATCCCGACCTGTTATAGATACTTGATTTGAAAATCCCGACCAGTTATAAAAACTGGAGTTGAAAATCCCGACCAGTTATAGAAACTGGATTTGAAAATCCCGACCAGTTATAAAAATTGGATTTGAAAATCCCGACCAGTTATAAAACTGGATTTGAATATCCCGACCAGTTATAGAAACTGGATTAGAAAATTCTGATCAGTTATAACACTGGATTTGAAAATCCCAACCAATTATAAAACTAGTTTTGAAACTCCGGACCTGTTATAGAAACTGGATTTGAAAATCCCGACCAGTTATAAATCTGGATTTGAAAATCCCGACCAGTTATAAAACTGGATTTAAAAATCCCGACCAGTTATAGAAACTGGATTTGAAAATCCTGACCAGTTATAAAACTGGATTTGAAAATCCCGACCAGTTATAGAAACTGGATTTGAAAATCCTGACCAGTTATAAAACTGGATTTGAAAATCCCGACCAGTTATAGAAACTGGATTTAAAAATTTCGACCAGTTATGACACTAGATTTGAAAATCCCGACCTGTTATAGATACTTGATTTGAAAATCCCGACCAGTTATAAAAATTGGAGTTGAAAATCCCGACCAGTTATAGAAACTGGATTTGAAAATCCCGACCAGTTATAAAAATTGGATTTGAAAATCCCGACCAGTTATAAAACTGGATTTGAAAATCCCGACCAGTTATAGAAACTGGATTAGAAAATTCTGATCAGTTATAACACTGGATTTGAAAATCCCAACCAATTATAAAACTAGTTTTGAAAATCCGGACCTGTTATAGAAACTGGATTTGAAAATCCCGACCAGTTATAAATCTGGATTTGAAAATCCCAACCAGTTATAAAACTAGATTTAAAAATCCCGACCAGTTATAGAAACTGCATTTGAAAATCCTGACCAGTTATAAAACTGGATTTGAAAATCCCGACCAGTTATAGAAATTGGATTTGAAAATCCCGACCAGTTATGACACTACATTTGGAAATCACGACCAGTTATAGAAACTGGATTTGAAAATCTCGACCAGTTATAGAAACTGGATTTGAAAATCCCGACCAGTTATAGAAACTGGATTTGAAAATCCCGACCAGTTGTAAAAACTGAATTTTGAAAATCCAGACCAGTTACAAAAACTGGATTTGAAAATCCCGACCAGTTATAAAAACTAGATTTGAAAATCCCGACCAGTTATAGAAACTGGATTTGAAAATCCCGACTAGTTATAGAAACTGGATTTGAAAATCCCGACCAGTTATAGAAACTAGATTTGAAAATCCCGACCAGTTATAAAACTGGATTTGAAAATCCCGACCAGTTATAGAAACTGAATTTGAAAATCTTGACCAGTTATAAAAACTGTATTTGAAAATCCCGACCAGTTATAGAAACTGGATTTCAAAATCCCGACCAGTTATAGAAACTGGATTTGAAAATCCCGACCAGTTATAGAAACTGGATTTGAAAATCACGACCAGTTATAACACTGAATTTGAAAATCCCGACCAGTTATAAAAACTGGATTTGAAAATCCCGACCAGTTATATAAACTGGATTTGAAAATCCTGACCAGTTATAGAAACTGAATTTGAAAATCCCGACCAGTTATAAAACTGGATTTGAAAATCCCGACGAGTTATAAAAACTGAATTTGAAAATCCTGATAAGTTATAACACTGGATTTGAAAATCCCGACCAATTATAAAAATTGATTTGAAAATCAAGACCAATTATAGAAAATGGATTTGAAAATCCTGACCAGTTATAAAACCGGATTTGAAAATCCCGACCAGTTATAGAAACTGGATTTGAAAATCTTGACCAATTATAAAACTGGATTTGAAAATCCCGACCAGTTATAGAAACTGGATTTAAAAATTCTGACCAGTTATGACACTAGATTTGAAAATCCCGACCTGTTATAAATACTTGATTTCAAAATCCCGAACATTTATAAAAACTGGAGTTGAAAATCCCGACCAGTTATAGAAACTGGATTTGAAAATCCTGACCAGTTATAGAAACTGGATTTGAAAATCTCGACCAGTTATAGAAACTGGATTTGAAAATCCAGACCAGTTATAGAAACTGGATTTGAAAATTCCGACCAGTTATAAAATCTGGAATTGAAAATCCCGACCAGTTATAGAAACTGGATTTCAAAATCCCGACCAGTTGTAGAAACTGAATTTGAAAATCCCGACCAGTTATAGAAACTGGATTTGAAAATCCCGACCAGTTATAACACTGAATTTGAAAATCCCGACTGGTTATAAAAACTGGATTTGAAAATCCCGACGAGTTATAGAAACTTGATTTGAAAATCCTGACCAGTTATAGAAACTGGATTTGAAAATCCCGACCAGTTATAAAAACTGGATTTGAAAAGACCGACCAATTATAAAACTGGATTTGAAAAGACCGACCAATTATAAAATTTGGAATTGAAAATCCCGATCAGTTATAGAAACTGGATTTCAAAATCCCGACCAGTTATAACACTGAATTTGAAAATCCCGACCGGTTATAAAAACTGGAATTGAAAATCCCGACCAGTTATAGAAACTTGATTTGAAAATCCTGACCAGTTATAGAAACTGGATTTGAAAATCCCGACCAGTTATAGAAACTGGATTTGAAAATCCTGATCAGTTATAACACTGGATTTTAAAATCCTGACCAATTATAAAACTAGATTTGAAAATCCGGACCTATTATAGAAACTGGATTTGAAAATCCCGACCAGTTATAAATCTGGATTTGAAAATCCCAACCAGTTATAAAACTAGATTTTAAAATCCCGACCAGTTATAGAAACTGAATTTGAAAATCTTGACCAGTTATAGAAACTGGATTTTAAAATCCCGACCAGTTATAGAAACTGAATTTGAAAATCTTGACCAGTTATAGAAACTGGATTTGAAAATCCCGACCAGTTATAAAAACTAGATTTGAAAATTCCAACCAGTTATAAAACTGGATTTGAAAATCCCGACCAGTTATAGAAATTGGATTTGAAAATCCCGACCAGTTATGACACTAGATTTGGAAATCACGACCAGTTATAGAAACTGGATTTGAAAATCCCGACCAGTTATAAAACTGGATTTGAAAATCCCGACCAGTTATAGAAACTGGATTTGAAAATCCCGACTAGTTATAAAAACTGGATTTGAAAATCCCAACCAGTTATAGAAACTGGATTTCAAAATCCCGACTAGTTATAAAAACTGGAGTTGAAAATCCCGACCAGTTATAACACTGAATTTGAAAATCTCGACCAGTTATAAAAACTGAATTTGAAAATCCCGACCAGTTATAGAAACTGGATTTGAAAATCCTGACCAGTTATAGAAACTGATATTGAAATCCCGACCAGTTATAAAAACTGGATTTGAAAATCCCGACCAGTTATAAAACTGGATTTGAAAATCTCGACGAGTTATAGAAACTGAATTTGAAAATCCTGATGAGTTATAACACTGGATTTGAAAATCCCGACCAATTATAAAATTAGATTTGAAAATCGCGACCAGTTATAGAAAATGGATTTGAAAATTCCGACCAGTTATAAAACTGGATATGAAAATCCCGACCAGTTATAAAACTAGATTTGAAAATCCCGACTTGTTATAGATACTTGATTTGAAAATCCCGACCAGTTATAAAAACTGGAGTTGAAAATCCCGACCAGTTATAGAAACTGGATTTGAAAATCCCGACCAGTTATAGAAACTGGATTTGAAAATCCGGACCAGTTATAAAAACTGGATTTGAAAATCCCGACCAGTTATAAAACTAGATTTGAAAATCCCGACGAGTTATAGAAACTGGATTTGAAAATGCTGACCAATTCTAAAACTAGATTTGAAAATCCGGACCTGTTATAGAAACTGGATTTGAGAATCCCGACCAGTTATAAATCTGGATTTGAAAATCCCAACCAGTTATAAAACTAGATTTAAAAATCCCGACCTATTATAGAAACTGCATTTGAAAATCCGGACCAGTTATAAAAACTAGATTTGAAAATCCCAACCAGTTATAGAAACTGGATTTGAAAATCCTGACCAGTTATAGAAACTGGATTTGAAAATCCCGACCAGTTATAGAAACTGAATTTGAGAATCCTGACCAGTTATAAAACTGGATTTGAAAATCCCGACCAGTTATAGAAATTGGATTTGAAAATCCCGACCAGTTATGACACTAGATTTGGAAATCACGACCAGTTATAGAAACTGGATTTGAAAATCCTGACCAGTTATAAAACTGGATTTGAAAATCCCGACCAGTTATAGAAACTGGATTTGAAAATCCCGACTAGTTATAGAAACTGGATTTGAAAATCCCGACTAGTTATAAAAACTGGATTTGAGAATCCCAACCAGTTATAGAAACTGGATTTCAAAATCCCGACCAGTTATAAAAACTGGAGTTGAAAATCCCGACCAGTTATAACACTGAATTTGAAAATCCCGACCAGTTATAAAAACTGAATTTGAAAATCCCGACCAGTTATAGAAACTGTATTTGAAAATCCTGACCAGTTATAGAAACTGAATTTTAAAATCCCGACCAGTTATAAAAACTGGATTTGAAAATCCCGACCTGTTATAAAACTGGATTTGAAGATCCCGACGAGTTATAGAAACTGAATTTGAAAATCCTGATGAGTTATAACACTGGATTTGAAAATCCCGACCAATTCTAAAACTAGATTTGAAAATCCCGACCAGTTATAGAAAATAGATTTGAAAATCCCGACCAGTTATAAAACTGGATTTGAAAATCCCGACCAGTTATAAAACTGGATTTAAAAATCCCGACCAGTTATAGAAACTGGATTTGAAAATCCCGACCAGTTATAAAACTGGATTGGACAATCCCGACTAGTTATAAAACTGGATTTGAAAATCCCGACCAGTTATAGAAACTGGATTTAAAAATTTCGACCAGTTATGACACTAGATTTGAAAATCCCGACCTGTTATAGATACTTGATTTGAAAATCCCGACCAGTTATAAAAACTGGAGTTGAAAATCCCGACCAGTTATAAAAACTAGATTTGAAAATCCCGACTAGTTATAAAAATTGGATTTGAAAATCCCGACCAGTTATAAAACTGGATTTGAAAATCCCTACCAGTTATAGAAACTGGATTAGAAAATTCTGATCAGTTATAACACTGGATTTGAAAATCCCAACCAATTATAAAACTAGTTTTGAAAATCCGGACCTGTTATAGAAACTGGATTTGAAAATCCCGACCAGTTATAAATCTGGATTTGAAAATCCCAACCAGTTATAAAACTAGATTTAAAAATCCCGACCAGTTATAGAAACTGCATTTGAAAATCCTGACCAGTTATAAAACTCGATTTGAAAATCTCGACCAGTTATAGAAATTGGATTTGAAAATCCCGACCAGTTATGACACTAGATTTGGAAATCACGACCAGTTATAGAAACTGGATTTGAAAATCCCGACCAGTTATAGAAACTGGATTTGAAAATCCCGACCAGTTATAGAAACTGGATTTGAAAATCCCGACCAGTTGTAAAAACTGAATTTTGAAAATCCCGACCAGTTATAAAAACTAGATTTGAAAATCCCGACCAGTTATAGAAACTGGATTTGAAAATCCCGACCAGTTATAGAAACTAGATTTGAAAATCCCGACCAGTTATAAAACTGGATTTGAAAATCCCGACCAGTTATAGAAACTGGATTTGAAAATCTTAACCAGTTATAAAAACTGGATTTGAAAATCCCGACCAGTTATAGAAACTGGATTTCAAAATCCCGACCAGTTATAGAAACTGGATTTGAAAATCCCGACCAGTTATAGATACTTGATTTGAAAATCCTGACCAGTTATAGAAACTGGATTTGAAAATCTCGACCAGTTATAGAAACTGGATTTGAAAATCCCGACCAGTTATAGAAATTAGATTTGAAAATCCTGACGAGTTATAAAAACTGGATTTGAAAATCCCGACCAGTTATATAAACTAGATTTAAAAATCCCGACCAGATATCGAAACTGGATTTGAAAATCCCGACCAGTTATAGATACTTGATTTGAAAATCCCGAACAGTTATAAAAACTGGAGTTGAAAATCCCGACCAGTTATAGAAACTGGATTTGAAAATCCTGACCAGTTATAGAAACTGGATTTGAAAATCTCGACCAGTTATAGAAACTGGATTTGAAAATCCCGACCAGTTATAGAAATTAGATTTGAAAATCCTGACGAGTTATAAAAACTGGATTTGAAAATCCCAACCAGTTATATAAACTAGATTTGAAAATCCCGACCAGTTATCGAAACTGGATTTGAAAATCCCGACCAGTTATAGAAACTGGAGTTGAAAATCCCGACCAGTTATAAAACTGAATTTAAAAATCCCGACCAGTTATAAAAACTGAATTTGAAAATCCCGACCAGTTATAGAAACTGGATTTGAAAATACTGACCAGTTATAGAAACTGGATTTGAAAATCCCGACCAGTTATAAAAACTAGATTTGAAAATCCCGACCAGTTATAGAAACTGGATTTGAAAATCCCGACCAGTTATAGAAACTGGATTTGAAAATATCGACCAATTATAGAAACTAGATTTGAAAATCCCGACCAGTTATAAAACTGGATTTGAAAATCTCGACCAGTTATAGAAACTGGATTTGAAAATCCCGACCAGTTATAAAAACTGGATTTGAAAATCCCAACCAGTTATAGAAACTGGATTTCAAAATCCCGACCAGTTATAGAAACTGGAGTTGAAAATCCCGACCAGTTATAACACTGAATTTGAAAATCCCGACCAGTTATAAAACTGGATTTGAAAATCCCGACGAGTTATAGAAACTGAATTTGAAAATCCTGAAAAGTTATAACACTGGATTTGAAAATACTGACCAGTTATAGAAACTGGATTTGAAAATCCCGACCAGTTATAAAAACTAGATTTGAAAATCCCGACCAGTTATAGAAACTGGATTTCAAAATCCCGACCAGTTATAGAAACTGGAGTTGAAAATCCCGACCAGTTATAACACTGAAATTTAAAATCCCGACCAGTTATAAAACTGAATTTAAAAATCCCGACCAGTTATAAAAACTGAATTTGAAAATCCCGACCAGTTATAGAAACTGGATTTGAAAATACTGACCAGTTACAGAAACTGGATTTGAAAATCCCGACCAGTTATAAAAACTAGATTTGAAAATCCCGACCAGTTATAGAAACTGGATTTGAAAATCCCGACCAGTTATAGAAACTGGATTTGAAAATATCGACCAATTATAGAAACTAGATTTGAAAATCCCGACCAGTTATAAAACTGGATTTGAAAATCTCGACCAGTTATAGAAACTGGATTTGAAAATCCCGACCAGTTATAAAAACTGGATTTGAAAATCCCAACCAGTTATAGAAACTGGATTTCAAAATCCCGACAAGTTATAGAAACTGGAGTTGAAAATCCCGACCAGTTATAACACTGAATTTGAAAATCCCGACCAGTTATAAAACTGGATTTGAAAATCCCGACGAGTTATAGAAACTGAATTTGAAAATCCTGATAAGTTATAACACTGGATTTGAAAATCCCGACCAATTATAAAACTAGATTTGAAAATCCAGACCAGTTATAGAAAATGGATTTGAAAATCCCGACCAGTTATAAAACCGGATTTGAAAATCCCGACCAGTTATAGAAACTGGATTTGAAAATCTTGACCAGTTATAAAACTGGATTTGAAAATCCCGACCAGTTATAGAAATTGGATTTAAAAATTCTGACCAGTTATCACACTAGATTTGAAAATCCCGACCTGTTATAGATACTTGATTTGAAAATCCCGAACAGTTATAAAAACTGGAGTTGAAAATCCCGACCAGTTATAGAAACTGGATTTGAAAATCCTGACCAGTTATAGAAACTGGATTTGAAAATCTCGACCAGTTATAGAAACTGGATTTGAAAATCCAGACCAGTTATAGAAACTGGATTTGAAAATCCCGACCAGTTATAAAATCTGGAATTGAAAATCTCGACCAGTTATAGAAACTGGATTTCAATATCCCGACCAGTTATAGAAACTGAATTTGAAAATCCCGACCAGGTATAGAAACTGGATTTGAAAATCCCGACCAGTTATAACACTGAATTTGAAAATCCCGATCGGTTATAAAAACTGGATTTGAAAATCCCGACGAGTTATAGAAACTTGATTTGAAAATCCTGACCAGTTATAGAAACTGAATTTGAAAATCCTGACCAGTTATAAAAACTGGATTTGAAAATCCTGACCAGTTATAGAAACTGAATTTGAAAATCCCGACCAGTTATAAAAACTGGATTTGAAAATCCCGACAAGTTATAAAACTGGATTTGAAAATCATGACGAGTTATAGAAACTGAATTTCAAAATCGTGATCAGTTATAACACTGGATTTGAAAATCTCGACCAATTATAAAACTAGATTTGAAAATCCCGACCAGTTATAGAAAATGGATTTAAAAATCCCGACCAGTTATAAATCTGTAATTGAAAATCCCGACCAGTTATAGAAACTGGATTTCAAAATCCCGACCAGTTATAGAAACTGAATTTGAAAATCCCGACCAGTTATAGAAACTGGATTTGAAAATCCCGACCTGTTATAACACTGAATTTGAAAATCCCGACCGGTTATAAAAACTGGATTTGAAAATCCCGACCAGTTAAAAAACTGGATTTGAAAATCCCGACCAGTTATAAAACTGGATTTAAAAATCCCGACCAGTTATAGAAATTAGATTTGAAAATCCTGACGAGTTATAAAAACTGGATTTGAAAATCCCGACCAGTTATAAAAACTAGATTTGAAAATCCCGACCAGTTATCGAAACTGGATTTGAAAATCCCGACCAGTTATAGAAACTGGATTTGAAAATATCGACCACTTTTAGAAACTAGATTTGAAAATCCCGACCAGTTATAAAACTGGATTTGAAAATCCCGACCAGTTATAGAAACTGGATTTAAAAATCCTGACTAGTTATAAAAACTGGATTTGAAAATCCCAACCAGTTATAGAAACTGGATTTCAAAATCCCGACCAGTTATAGAAACTGGAGTTGAAAATCCCGACCAGTTATAAAACTGAATTTAAAAATCCCGACCAGTTATAAAAACTGAATTTGAAAATCCCGACCAGTTATAGAAACTGGATTTGAAAATACTGACCAGTTATAGAAACTGAATTTGAAAATTCCGACCAGTTATAAAAACTGGATTTGAAAATCCCGACTATTATAAAACTGGATTTGAAAATCCCGACGAGTTATAGAAACTGAATTTGAAAATCCTGAAAAGTTATAACACTGGATTTGAAAATCCCGACCAATTATAAAACTAGATTTGAAAATCCAGACCAGTTATAAAAAATGGATTTGAAAATCCCGACCAGTTATAAAACTGGATTTGAAAATCCCGACCAGTTATAGAAACTGGATTTGAAAATCCTGACCAGTTATAAAACTGGATTTGAAAATCCCGACCAGTTATAGAAACTGGATTTAAAAATTCCGACCAGTTATGACACTAGATTTGAAAATCCCGACCAGTTATAACACTGAATTTGAAAATCCCCACCAGTTATAAAAACTGGATTTGAAAATCCCGACCAGTTATAGAAACTGGATTTGAAAATCCTGACCAGTTATAGAAACTAGATTTTAAAATCCCGACCAATTATAGAAACTGGATTTGAAAATCCTGACCAGTTATAGAAACTGGATTTGAAAATCCCGACCAGTTATAAAAACTAGATTTGAAAATCCCGACCAGTTATAGAAACTGGATTTGAAAATCCCGACCAGTTATAGAAACTGGATTTGAAAATATCGACCAATTATAGAAACTAGATTTGAAAATCCCGACCAGTTATAAAACTGGATTTGAAAATCTCGACCAGTTATAGAAAGTGGATTTGAAAATCCCGACCAGTTATAAAAACTGGATTTGAAAATCCCAACCAATTATAGGAAATGGATTTCAAAATCCCGACCAATTATAGAAACTGGAGTTGAAAATCCCGACCAGTTATAACACTGAATTTGAAAATCCCGACCAGTTATAAAACTAGATTTGAAAATACCGACGAGTTATAGAAACTGAATTTGAAAATCCTGATAAGTTATAACACTGGATTTGAAAATCCCGACCAATTATAAAACTAGATTTGAAAATCCAGACCAGTTATAGAAAATGGATTTGAAAATCCCGACCATTTATAAAACCGGATTTGAAAATCCCGACCAGTTATAGAAACTGGATTTGAAAATCTTGACTAGTTATAAAACTGGATTTGAAAATCCCGACCAGTTATAGAAACTGGATTTAAAAATTCTGACCAGTTATGACACTAGATTTGAAAATCCCGACCTGTTATAGATACTTGATTTGAAAATCCCGAACTGTTATAAAAACTTGAGTTGAAAATTCCGACCAGTTATATAAACTGGATTTGAAAATCCTGACCAGTTATAGAAACTGGATTTGAAAATCTCGACCAGTTATAGAAACTAGATTTGAAAATCCAGACTAGTTATAGAAACTGGATTTGAAAATCCCGACCAGTTATAAAATCTGGAATTGAAAATCCCGACCAGTTATAGAAACTGGATTTCAAAATCCCGACCAGTTATAGAAACTGAATTTGAAAATCCCGACCAGTTATAGAAACTGGATTTGAATATCCCGATCAGTTATAACACTGAATTTGAAAATCCCAACCGGTTATAAAAACTGGATTTGAAAATCCCGACGAGTTATAGAAACTTGATTTGAAAATCCTGACCAGTTATAGAAACTGAATTTGAAAATCCTGACCAGTTATAAAAACTGGATTTGAAAATCCTGACCAGTTATAGAAACTGAATTTGAAAATCCCGACCAGTTATAAAAACTGGATTTGAAAATCCCGACAAGTTATAAAACTGGATTTGAAAATCCCGACGAGTTATAGAAACTGAATTTGAAAATCCTGATCAGTTATAACACTGGATTTGAAAATCCTGACCAATTATAAAACTAGATTTGAAAATCCCGACCAGTTATAGAAAATAGATTTAAAAATCCCGACCAGTTATAAATCTGTAATTGAAAATCCCGACCAGTTATAGAAACTGGATTTCAAAATCCCGACCAGTTATAGAAACTGAATTTGAAAATCCCGACCAGTTATAGAAACTGGATTTGAAAATCCCGACCTGTTATAACACTGAATTTGAAAATCCCGACCGGTTATAAAAACTGGATTTGAAAATCCCGACCAGTTATAAAACTGGATTTGAAAATCCCGACCAGTTATAAAACTGGATTTAAAAATCCCGACCAGTTATAGAAACTGGATTTGAAAATCCTAACCAGTTATAAAACTGGATTTGAAAATCCCGACAAGTTATAGAAACTGGATTTAAAAATTTCGACCAGTTATGACACTAGATTTGAAAATCCCGACCTGTTATAGATACTTGATTTGAAAATCCCGACCAGTTATAAAAACTGGAGTTGAAAATCCCGACCAGTTATAGAAACTGGATTTGAAAATCCCGACCAGTTATAAAAATTGGATTTGAAAATCCCGACCAGTTATAAAACTGGATTTGAATATCCCGACCAGTTATAGAAACTGGATTAGAAAATTCTGATCAGTTATAACACTGGATTTGAAAATCCCAACCAATTATAAAACTAGTTTTGAAAATCCGGACCTGTTATAGAAACTGGATTTGAAAATCCCGACCAGTTATAAATCTGGATTTGAAAATCCCGACCAGTTATAAAACTGGATTTAAAAATCCCGACCAGTTATAGAAACTGGATTTGAAAATCCTGACCAGTTATAAAACTGGATTTGAAAATCCCGGCCAGTTATAGAAACTGGATTTGAAAATCCTGACCAGTTATAAAACTGGATTTGAAAATCCCGACCAGTTATAGAAACTGGATTTAAAAATTTCGACCAGTTATGACACTAGATTTGAAAATCCCGACCTGTTATAGATACTTGATTTGAAAATCCCGACCAGTTATAAAAATTGGAGTTGAAAATCCCGACCAGTTATAGAAACTGGATTTGAAAATCCCGACCAGTTATAAAAATTGGATTTGAAAATCCCGACCAGTTATAAAACTGGATTTGAAAATCCCGACCAGTTATAGAAACTGGATTAGAAAATTCTGATCAGTTATAACACTGGATTTGAAAATCCCAACCAATTATAAAACTAGTTTTGAAAATCCGGACCTGTTATAGAAACTGGATTTGAAAATCCCGACCAGTTATAAATCTGGATTTGAAAATCCCAACCAGTTATAAAACTAGATTTAAAAATCCCGACCAGTTATAGAAACTGCATTTGAAAATCCTGACCAGTTATAAAACTGGATTTGAAAATCCCGACCAGTTATAGAAATTGGATTTGAAAATCCCGACCAGTTATGACACTACATTTGGAAATCACGACCAGTTATAGAAACTGGATTTGAAAATCTCGACCAGTTATAGAAACTGGATTTGAAAATCCCGACCAGTTATAGAAACTGGATTTGAAAATCCCGACCAGTTGTAAAAACTGAATTTTGAAAATCCAGACCAGTTACAAAAACTGGATTTGAAAATCCCGACCAGTTATAAAAACTAGATTTGAAAATCCCGACCAGTTATAGAAACTGGATTTGAAAATCCCGACTAGTTATAGAAACTGGATTTGAAAATCCCGACCAGTTATAGAAACTAGATTTGAAAATCCCGACCAGTTATAAAACTGGATTTGAAAATCCCGACCAGTTATAGAAACTGAATTTGAAAATCTTGACCAGTTATAAAAACTGGATTTGAAAATCCCGACCAGTTATAGAAACTGGATTTCAAAATCCCGACCAGTTATAGAAACTGGATTTGAAAATCCCGACCAGTTATAGAAACTGGATTTGAAAATCCCGACCAGTTATAACACTGAATTTGAAAATCCCGACCAGTTATAAAAACTGGATTTGAAAATCCCGACCAGTTATATAAACTGGATTTGAAAATCCTGACCAGTTATAGAAACTGAATTTGAAAATCCCGACCAGTTATAAAACTGGATTTGAAAATCCCGACGAGTTATAAAAACTGAATTTGAAAATCCTGATAAGTTATAACACTGGATTTGAAAATCCCGACCAATTATAAAAATTGATTTGAAAATCAAGACCAATTATAGAAAATGGATTTGAAAATCCCGACCAGTTATAAAACCGGATTTGAAAATCCCGACCAGTTATAGAAACTGGATTTGAAAATCTTGACCAGTTATAAAACTGGATTTGAAAATCCCGACCAGTTATAGAAACTGGATTTAAAAATTCTGACCAGTTATGACACTAGATTTGAAAATCCCGACCTGTTATAAATACTTGATTTGAAAATCCCGAACATTTATAAAAACTGGAGTTGAAAATCCCGACCAGTTATAGAAACTGGATTTGAAAATCCTGACCAGTTATAGAAACTGGATTTGAAAATCTCGACCAGTTATAGAAACTGGATTTGAAAATCCAGACCAGTTATAGAAACTGGATTTGAAAATTCCGACCAGTTATAAAATCTGGAATTGAAAATCCCGACCAGTTATAGAAACTGGATTTCAAAATCCCGACCAGTTGTAGAAACTGAATTTGAAAATCCCGACCAGTTATAGAAACTGGATTTGAAAATCCCGACCAGTTATAACACTGAATTTGAAAATCCCGACTGGTTATAAAAACTGGATTTGAAAATCCCGACGAGTTATAGAAACTTGATTTGAAAATCCTGACCAGTTATAGAAACTGGATTTGAAAATCCCGACCAGTTATAAAAACTGGATTTGAAAAGACCGACCAATTATAAAACTGGATTTGAAAAGACCGACCAATTATAAAATTTGGAATTGAAAATCCCGATCAGTTATAGAAATTGGATTTCAAAATCCCGACCACTTATAACACTGAATTTGAAAATCCCGACCGGTTATAAAAACTGGAATTGAAAATCCCGACCAGTTATAGAAACTTGATTTGAAAATCCTGACCAGTTATAGAAACTGGATTTGAAAATCCCGACCAGTTATAGAAACTGGATTTGAAAATCCTGATCAGTTATAACACTGGATTTTAAAATCCTGACCAATTATAAAACTAGATTTGAAAATCCGGACCTATTATAGAAACTGGATTTGAAAATCCCGATCAGTTATAAATCTGGATTTGAAAATCCCAACCAGTTATAAAACTAGATTTTAAAATCCCGACCAGTTATAGAAACTGAATTTGAAAATCTTGACCAGTTATAGAAACTGGATTTGAAAATCCCGACCAGTTATAAAAACTAGATTTGAAAATCCCAACCAGTTATAGAAACTGGATTTGAAAATCCTGACCAGTTATAGAAACTGGATTTGAAAATATCGACCAGTTATAGAAACTGGATTTAAAAATTCCGACCAGTTATAAAACTGTATTTGAAAATCCCGACCAGTTATAGAAACTGGATTTGAAAATCCTGACCAGTTATAGAAACTGCATTTGAAAATCCTGACCAGTTATAAAACTGGATTTGAAAATCCCGACCAGTTATAGAAATTGGATTTGAAAATCCCGACCAGTTATGACACTAGATTTGGAAATCACGACCAGTTATAGAAACTGGATTTGAAAATCCCGACCAGTTATAAAACTGGATTTGAAAATCCCGACCAGTTATAGAAACTAGATTTGAAAATCCCGACTAGTTATAAAAACTGGATTTGAAAATCCCAACCAGTTATAGAAACTGGATTTCAAAATCCCGACCAGTTATAAAAACTGGAGTTGAAAATCCCGACCAGTTATAACACTGAATTTGAAAATCTCGACCAGTTATAAAAACTGAATTTGAAAATCCCGACCAGTTATAGAAACTGGATTTGAAAATCCTGACCAGTTATAGAAACTGATATTGAAATCCCGACCAGTTATAAAAACTGGATTTGAAAATCCCGACCAGTTATAAAACTGGATTTGAAAATCTCGACGAGTTATAGAAACTGAATTTGAAAATCCTGATGAGTTATAACACTGGATTTGAAAATCCCGACCAATTATAAAATTAGATTTGAAAATCGCGACCAGTTATAGAAAATGGATTTGAAAATTCCGACCAGTTATAAAACTGGATATGAAAATCCCGACCAGTTATAAAACTAGATTTGAAAATCCCGACTTGTTATAGATACTTGATTTGAAAATCCCGACCAGTTATAAAAACTGGAGTTGAAAATCCCGACAAGTTATAGAAACTGGATTTGAAAATCCCGACCAGTTATAGAAACTGGATTTGAAAATCCGGACCAGTTATAAAAACTGGATTTGAAAATCCCGACCAGTTATAAAACTAGATTTGAAAATCCCGACGAGTTATAGAAACTGGATTTGAAAATGCTGACCAATTCTAAAACTAGATTTGAAAATCCGGACCTGTTATAGAAACTGGATTTGAAAATCCCGACCAGTTATTAATCTGGATTTGAAAATCCCAACCAGTTATAAAACTAGATTTAAAAATCCCGACCAGTTATAGAAACTGCATTTGAAAATCCGGACCAGTTATAAAACTGGATTTGAAAATCCCGACCAGTTATAGAAATTGGATTTGAAAATCCCGACCAGTTATGACACTAGATTTGGAAATCACGACCAGTTATAGAAACTGGATTTGAAAATCCCGACCAGATATAGAAACTGGATTTGAAAATCCCGACCAGTTATAGAAACTGGATTTGAAAATCCCGACCAGTTGTAAAAACTGAATTTTGAAAATCCCGACCAGTTACAAAAACTGGATTTGAAAATCCGACCAGTTATAGAAACTGGATTTGAAAATCCGACTAGTTATAGAAACTGGATTTGAAAATCCCGACCAGTTGTAAAAACTGAATTTTGAAAATCCCGACCAGTTACAAAAACTGGATTTGAAAATCCCGACCAGTTATAAAAACTAGATTTGAAAATCCCGACCAGTTATAGAAACTGGATATGAAAATCCCGACAGTTATAGAAACTGGATTTGAAAATCCTGACCAGTTATAGAAACTGCATTTGAAAATCCTGACCAGTTATAAAACTGGATTTGAAAATCCCGACCAGTTATAGAAATTGGATTTGAAAATCCCGACCAGTTATGACACTAGATTTGGAAATCACGACCAGTTATAGAAACTGGATTTGAAAATCCCGACCAGATATAAAACTGGATTTGAAAATCCCGACCAGTTATAGAAACTGGATTTGAAAATCCCGACTAGTTATAAAAACTGGATTTGAAAATCCCAACCAGTTATAGAAACTGGATTTCAAAATCCCGACCAGTTATAAAAACTGGAGTTGAAAATCCCGACCAGTTATAACACTGAATTTGAAAATCTCGACCAGTTATAAAAACTGAATTTGAAAATCCCGACCAGTTATAGAAACTGGATTTGAAAATCCTGACCAGTTATAGAAACTGATATTGAAATCCCGACCAGTTATAAAAACTGGATTTGAAAATCCCGACCAGTTATAAAACTGGATTTGAAAATCCCGACGAGTTATAGAAACTGAATTTGAAAATCCTGATGAGTTATAACACTGGATTTGAAAATCCCGACCAATTATAAAATTAGATTTGAAAATCGCGACCAGTTATAGAAAATGGATTTGAAAATTCCGACCAGTTATAAAACTGGATATGAAAATCCCGACCAGTTATAAAACTAGATTTGAAAATCCCGACTTGTTATAGATACTTGATTTGAAAATCCCGACCAGTTATAAAAACTGGAGTTGAAAATCCCGACCAGTTATAGAAACTGGATTTGAAAATCCCGACCAGTTATAGAAACTGGATTTGAAAATCCGGACCAGTTATAAAAACTGGATTTGAAAATCCCGATCAGTTATAAAACTAGATTTGAAAATCCCGACGAGTTATAGAAACTGGATTTGAAAATCCTGACCAATTCTAAAACTAGATTTGAAAATCCGGACCTGTTATAGAAACTGGATTTGAAAATCCCGACCAGTTATAAATCTGGATTTGAAAATCCCAACCAGTTATAAAACTAGATTTAAAAATCCCGACCAGTTATAGAAACTGCATTTGAAAATCCGGACCAGTTATAAAACTGGATTTGAAAATCCCGACCAGTTATAGAAATTGGATTTGAAAATCCCGACCAGTTATGACACTAGATTTGGAAATCACGACCAGTTATAGAAACTGGATTTGAAAATCCCGACCAGATATAGAAACTGGATTTGAAAATCCCGACCAGTTATAGAAACTGGATTTGAAAATCCCGACCAGTTGTAAAAACTGAATTTTGAAAATCCCGACCAGTTACAAAAACTGGATTTGAAAATCCGACCAGTTATAGAAACTGGATTTGAAAATCCGACTAGTTATAGAAACTGGATTTGAAAATCCCGACCAGTTGTAAAAACTGAATTTTGAAAATCCCGACCAGTTACAAAAACTGGATTTGAAAATCCCGACCAGTTATAAAAACTAGATTTGAAAATCCCGACCAGTTATAGAAACTGGATATGAAAATCCCGACAGTTATAGAATCTGGATTTGAAAATCCCGACCAGTTATAAAAACTGGATTTGAAAATCCCGACCAGTTATAAAAACTGGATTTCAAAATCCCGACAAGTTATAGAAACTGGATTTGAAAATGCCGACCAGTTATAACACTGAATTTGAAAAATCCCGACCAGTTATAAAAACTGGATTTGAAAATCCCAACCAGTTATAAAAACTGGATTTGAAAATCCTGACCAGTTATAGAAACTGAATTTGAAAATCCTGACCAGTTATAAAAACTGGATTTGAAAATCCTGACCAGTTATAGAAACTGAATTTGAAAATCCCGACCAGTTATAAAAACTGGATTTGAAAATCCCGACAAGTTATAAAATTGGATTTGAAAATCCCGACGAGTTATAGAAACTGAATTTGAAAATCCTGATCAGTTATAACACTGGATTTGAAAATCCCGACCAATTATAAAACTAGATTTGAAAATCCCGACCAGTTAAAGAAAATGGATTTGAAAATCCCGACCAGTTATAAAACTGGATTTAAAAATCCCGACCAGCTATAGAAACTGGATTTGAAAATCCCGACTAGTTATAAAAACTGGATTTGAAAATCCCGACCAGTTATAGAAACTGGATTTGAAAATCCAGACCAGTTATAGAAACTGGATTTGAAAATCCCGACCAGTTATAAAATCTGAAATTGAAAATCCCGACCAGTTATAGAAACTGGATTTCAAAATCCCGACCAGTTATAGAAACTGAATTTGAAAATCCCGACCAGTTATAGAAACTGGATTTGAAAATCCCGACCAGTTATAACACTGAATTTGAAAATCCCGACCGGTTATAAAAACTGGATTTGAAAATCCCGACCAGTTATACAAACTTGATTTGAAAATCCTGACCAGTTATAGAAACTGGATTTGAAAATCCCGACCAGTTATAAAAACTGGATTTGAAAAGACCGACCAATTATAAAATTGGATTTGAAAAGACCGACCAATTATAAAATTTGGAATTGAAAATCCCGATCAGTTATAGAAACTGGATTTCAAAATCCCGACCAGTTATAACACTGAATTTGAAAATCCCGACCAGTTATAGAACTGGATTTTGAAAATCCTGACCAGTTATAAAACTGGATTTGAAAATCCCGACCAGTTATAGAAACTGGATTTAAAAATCCTGATAAGTTATAACACTGGATTTGAAAATCCTGACCAATTATAAAACTAGATTTGAAAATCCGGACCTGTTATAGAAACTGGATTTGAAAATCTCGACCAGTTATAAAAACTGGATTTGAAAATCCCAACCAGTTATAGAAACTGGATTTCAAAATCCCGACCAGTTATAAAAACTGGAGTTGAAAATCCCGACCAGTTATAACACTGAATTTGAAAATCCCGACCTGTTATAAAAACTGAATTTGAAAATCCCGACCAGTTATAGAAACTGGATTTGAAAATCCTGACCAGTTATAGAAACTGATATTGAAATCCCGACCAGTTATAAAAACTGGATTTGAAAATCCCGACCAGTTATAAAACTGGATTTGAAAATCCCGACGAGTTATAGAAACTGAATTTGAAAATCCTGATGAGTTATAACACTGGATTTGAAAATCCCGACCAATTATAAAACTAGATTTGAAAATCGCGACCAGTTATAGAAAATGGATTTGAAAATTCCGACCAGTTATAAAACTGGATATGAAAATCCCGACCAGTTATAAAACTAGATTTGAAAATCCCGACTTGTTATAGATACTTGATTTGAAAATCCCGACCAGTTATAAAAACTGGAGTTGAAAATCCCGACCAGTTATAGAAACTGGATTTGAAAATCCCGACCAGTTATAGAAACTGGATTTGAAAATCTGGACCAGTTATAAAAACTGGATTTGAAAATCCCGACCAGTTATAAAACTAGATTTGAAAATCCCGACGAGTTATAGAAACTGGATTTGAAAATCCTGACCAATTATAAAACTAGATTTGAAAATCCGGACCTGTTATAGAAACTGGATTTGAAAATCCCGACCAGTTATAAATCTGGATTTGAAAATCCCAACCAGTTATAAAACTAGATTTAAAAATCCCGACCAGTTATAGAAACTGCATTTGAAAATCCTGACCAGTTATAAAACTGGATTTGAAAATCCCGACCAGTTATAGAAATTGGATTTGAAAATCCCGACCAGTTATGACAATAGATTTGGAAATCACGACCAGTTATAGAAACTGGATTTGAAAATCCCGACCAGTTATAGAAACTGGATTTGAAAATCCCGACCAGTTATAGAAACTGGATTTGAAAATCCCGACCAGTTGTAAAAACTGAATTTTGAAAATCCCGACCAGTTACAAAAACTGGATTTGAAAATCCGACCAGTTATAGAAACTCGATTTGAAAATCCCGACTAGTTGTAAAAACTGAATTTTGAAAATCCCGACCAGTTACAAAAACTGGATTTGAAAATCCCGACCAGTTATAAAAACTAGATTTGAAAATCCCGACCAGTTATAGAAACTGGATGTGAAAATCCCGACAGTTATAGAAACTGGATTTGAAAATCCCGACCAGTTATAAAAACTGGATTTGAAAATCCCGACCAGTTATAAAAACTGGATTTCAAAATCCCGACAAGTTATAGAAACTGGATTTGAAAATGCCGACCAGTTATAACACTGAATTTGAAAATCCCGACCAGTTATAAAAACTGGATTTGAAAATCCCGACCAGTTATAAAAACTGGATTTGAAAATCCTGACCAGTTATAGAAAATGAATTTGAAAATCCTGACCAGTTATAAAAACTGGATTTGAAAATCCCGACAAGTTATAAAACTGGATTTGAAAATCCCGACGAGTTATAGAAACTGAATTTGAAAATCCTGATCAGTTATAACACTGGATTTGAAAATCCTGACCAATTTTAAAACTAGATTTGAAAATCCCGACTAGTTAAAGAAAATGGATTTGAAAATCCCGACCAGTTATAAAACTGGATTTAAAAATCCCGACTAGCTATAGAAACTGGATTTGAAAATCCCGACTAGTTATAAAAACTGGATTTGAAAATCCCGACCAGTTATAGAAACTGGATTTGAAAATCCAGACCAGTTATAGAAACTGGATTTGAAAATCCCGACCAGTTATAAAATCTGGAATTGAAAATCCGGACCAGTTATAGAAACTGGATTTCAAAATCCCGACCAGTTATAGAAACTGAATTTGAAAATCCCGACCAGTTATAGAAACTGGATTTGAAAATCCCGACCAGTTATAACACTGAATTTGAAAATCCCGACCGGTTATAAAAACTGGATTTGAAAATCCCGACCAGTTATAGAAACTTGATTTGAAAATCCTGACTAGTTATAGAAACTGGATTTGAAAATCCCGACCAGTTATAAAAACTGGATTTGAAAAGACCGACCAATTATAAAACTGGATTTGAAAAGACCGACCAATTATAAAATTTGGAATTGAAAATACCGATCAGTTATAGAAACTGGATTTCAAAATCCCGACCAGTTATAACACTGAATTTGAAAATCCCGACCAGTTATAGAACTGGATTTTGAAAATCCTGACCAGTTATAAAACTGGATTTGAAAATCCCGACCAGTTATAGAAACTGGATTTAAAAATCCTGATCAGTTATAACACTGGATTTGAAAATCCTGACCAATTATAAAACTAGATTTGAAAATCCGGACCTGTTATAGAAACTGGATTTGAAAATCCCGACCAGTTATAAAAACTGGATTTGAAAATTCCAACCAGTTATAGAAACTGGATTTCAAAATCCCGACCAGTTATAAAAACTGGAGTTGAAAATCCCGACCAGTTATAGAAACTGGATTTGAAAATCCTGACCAGTTATAGAAACTGATATTGAAATCCCGACCAGTTATAAAAACTGGATTTGAAAATCCCGACCAGTTATAAAACTGGATTTGAAAATCCCGACGAGTTATAGAAACTGAATTTGAAAATCCTGATGAGTTATAACACTGGATTTGAAAATCCCGACCAATTATAAAACTAGATTTGAAAATCGCGACCAGTTATAGAAAATGGATTTGAAAATTCCGACCAGTTATAAAACTGGATATGAAAATCCCGACCAGTTATAAAACTAGATTTGAAAATCCCGACTTGTTATAGATACTTGATTTGAAAATCCCGACCAGTTATAAAAACTAGAGTTGAAAATCCCGACCAGTTATAGAAACTGGATTTGAAAATCTCGACCAGTTATAGAAACTGGATTTGAAAATCCGGACCAGTTATAAAAACTGGATTTGAAAATCCCGACCAGTTATAAAACTAGATTTGAAAATCCCGACGAGTTATAGAAACTGGATTTGAAAATCCTGACCAATTATAAAACTAGATTTGAAAATCCGGACCTGTTATAGAAACTGGATTTGAAAATCCCGACCAGTTATAAATCTGGATTTGAAAATCCCAACCAGTTATAAAACTAGATTTAAAAATCCCGACCAGTTATAGAAACTGCATTTGAAAATCCTGACCAGTTATAAAACTGGATTTGAAAATCCCGACCAGTTATAGAAATTGGATTTGAAAATCCTGACCAGTTATGACACTAGATTTGGAAATCACGACCAGTTATAGAAACTGGATTTGAAAATCCCGACCAGTTATAGAAACTGGATTTGAAAATCCCGACCAGTTATAGAAACTGGATTTGAAAATCCCGACCAGTTGTAAAAACTGAATTTTGAAAATCCTGACCAGTTACAAAAACTGGATTTGAAAATCCGACCAGTTATAGAAACTGGATTTGAAAATCCCGACCAGTTGTAAAAACTGAATTTTGAAAATCCCGACCAGTTAAAAAAACTGGATTTGAAAATCCCGACCAGTTATAAAAACTAGATTTGAAAATCCCGACCAGTTATAGAAACTAGATATGAAAATCCCGACAGTTATAGAAACTGGATTTGAAAATCCCGACCAGTTATAAAAACTGGATTTGAAAATCCCGACCAGTTATAAAAACTGGATTTCAAAATCCCGACAAGTTATAGAAACTGGATTTGAAAATACCGACCAGTTATAACACTGGATTTGAAAATCCCGACCAGTTATAAAAACTGGATTTGAAAATCCTGACCAGTTATAGAAACTGAATTTGAAAATCCTGACCAGTTATAAAAACTGGATTTGAAAATCCTGACCAGTTATAAAAAACTGAATTTCAAAATCCCGACCAGTTATAAAAACTGGATTTGAAAATCCCTTCAAGTTATAAAACTGGATTTGAAAATCCCGACGAGTTATAGAAACTGAATTTGAAAATCCTGATCAGTTATAACACTGGATTTGAAAATCCCAACCAATTATAAAACTAGATTTGAAAATCCCGACCAGTTATAGAAAATGGATTTGAAAATCCCGACCAGTTATAAAACTGGATTTAAAAATCCCGACCAGCTATAGAAACTAGATTTGAAAATCCCGACTTGTTATAAAAACTGGATTTGAAAATCCCGACCAGTTATAGAAACTGGATTTGAAAATCCAGACCAGTTATAGAAACTGGATTTGAAAATCCCGACCAGTTATAAAATCTGGAATTGAAAATCCCGACCAGTTATAGAAACTGGATTTCAAAATCCCGACCAGTTATAGAAACTGAATTTGAAAATCCCGACCAGTTATAGAAACTGGATTTGAAAATCCCGACCAGTTATAACACTGAATTTGAAACTCCCGACCGGTTATAAAAACTGGATTTGAAAATCCCGACCAGTTATAGAAACTTGATTTGAAAATCCTGACCAGTTATAGAAACTGGATTTGAAAATCCCGACCAGTTATAAAAACTGGATTTGAAAAGACTGACCAATTATAAAACTCGATTTGAAAAGACCAACCAATTATAAAATTTGGAATTGAAAATCCCGATCAGTTATAGAAACTGGATTTCAAAATCCCGACCAGTTATAAAAACTGGATTTGAAAATCCCGACCAGTTATAGAAACTTGATTTGAAAATCCTGACCAGTTATAGAAACTGGATTTGAAAATCCCGACCAGTTATAAAAACTGGATTTGAAAATCCCGACCAGTTATAAAACTGGATTTGAAAATCCCGACCAGTTATAAAAACTGGATTTGAAAATCCTGATCAGTTATAACACTGGATTTGAAAATCCTGACCAATTATAAAACTAGATTTGAAAATCCGGACCTGTTATAGAAACTGGCTTTGAAAATCCCGACCAGTTATAAATCTAGATTTGAAAATCCCAACCAGTTATAAAACTAGATTTTAAAATCCCGACCAGTTATAGAAACTGGATTTGAAAATCTTGACCAGTTATAGAAACTGGATTTGAAAATCTCGACCAGTTATAAAAACTAGATTTGAAAATCCCAACCAGTTATAGAAACTGGATTTGAAAATCCTGACCAGTTATAGAAACTGGATTTGAAAATATCGACGAGTTATAGAAACTGGATTTGAAAATTCCGACCAGTTATAAAACTGTATTTGAAAATCCCGACCAGTTATAGAAACTAGATTTGAAAATACCGACTAGTTATAAAAACTGGATTTGAAAATCCCAACCAGTTATAAAACTAGATTTAAAAATCCCGACCAGTTATAGAAACTGCATTTGAAAATCCTGACCAGTTATAAAACTGGATTTGAAAATCCCGACCAGTTAAAGAAATTGGATTTGAAAATCCCGACCAGTTATGACACTAGATTTGGAAATCACGACCAGTTATAGAAACTGGATTTGAAAATCCCGACCAGTTATAAAACTGGATTTGAAAATCCCGACCAGTTATAGAAACTGGATTTGAAAATCCCGACTAGTTATAAAAACTGGATTTGAAAATCCCAACCAGTTATAGAAACTGGATTTCAAAATCCCGACCAGTTATAAAAACTGGAGTTGAAAATCCCGACCAGTTATAACACTGAATTTGAAAATCCCGACAAGTTATAAAAACTGAATTTGAAAATCCCGACCAGTTATAGAAACTGGATTTGAAAATCCTGACCAGTTATAGAAACTGATATTGAAATCCCGACCAGTTATAAAATATGGATTTGAAAATCCCGACCAGTTATAAAACTGGATTTGAAAATCTCGACGAGTTATAGAAACTGAATTTGAAAATCCTGATGAGTTATAACACTGGATTTGAAAATCCCGACCAATTATAAAACTAGATTTGAAAATCGCGACCAGTTATAGAAAATGGATTTGAAAATTCCGACCAGTTATAAAACTGGATATGAAAATCCCGACCAGTTATAAAACTAGATTTGAAAATCCCGACTTGTTATAGATACTTGATTTGAAAATCCCGACCAGTTATAAAAACTGGAGTTGAAAATCCCGACCAGTTATAGAAACTGGATTTGAAAATCCCGACCAGTTATAGAAACTGGATTTGAAAATCCGGACCAGTTATAAAAACTGGATTTGAAAATCCCGACCAGTTATAAAACTAGATTTGAAAATCCCGACGAGTTATAGAAACTGGATTTGAAAATCCTGACCAATTATAAAACTAGATTTGAAAATCCGGACCTGTTACAGAAACTGGATTTGAAAATCCCGACCAGTTATAAATCTGGATTTGAAAATCCCAACCAGTTATAGAAACTGCATTTGAAAATCCTGACCAGTTATAAAACTGGATTTGAAAATCCCGACCAGTTATAGAAATTGGATTTGAAAATCCCGACCAGTTATGACACTAGATTTGGAAATCACGACCAGTTATAGAAACTGGATTTGAAAATCCCGACCAGTTATAGAAACTAGATTTGAAAATCCCGACCAGTTATAGAAACTGGATTTGAAAATCTCGACCAGTTGTAAAAACTGAATTTTGAAAATCCCGACCAGTTACAAAAACTGGATTTGAAAATCCGACCAGTTATAGAAACTGGATTTGAAAATTCCGACCAGTTGTAAAAACTGAATTTTGAAAATCCCGACCAGTTACAAAAACTGGATTTGAAAATCCCGACCAGTTATAAAAACTGGATTTCAAAATCCCGACCAGTTATAAAAACTGGATTTGAAAATGCTGACCAGTTATAACACTGAATTTGAAAATCCCGACCAGTTATAAAAACTGGATTTGAAAATCCCGACTAGTTATAAAAACTGGATTTGAAAATCCTGACCAGTTATAGAAACTGAATTTGAAAATTCTGACCAGTTATAAAAACTGGATTTGAAAATCCTGACCAGTTATAGAAACTGAATTTGAAAATCCCGACCAGTTATAAAAACTGGATTTGAAAATCCCGACAAGTTATAAAACTGGATTTGAAAATCCCGACGAGTTATAGAAACTGAATTTGAAAATCCTGATCAGTTATAACACTGGATTTGAAAATCCCGACCAATTATAAAACTAGATTTGAAAATCCCGACCAGTTATAGAAAATGGATTTGAAAATCTCGACCAGTTATAAAACTGGATTTAAAAATCCCGACCAGCTATAGAAACTGGATTTGAAAATCCCGACTAGTTATAAAAACTGGATTTGAAAATCCCAACCAGTTATAGCAACTGGATTTCAAAATCCCGACCAGTTATAGAAACTGGAGTTGAAAATCCCGACTAGTTATAACACTGAATTTGAAAAACCCGACCAGTTATAAAAACTGAATTTGAAAATCCCGACCAGTTATAGAAACTGGATTTGAAAATCCTGACCAGTTATAGAAACTGAATTTGAAAATCCCGACCAGTTATAAAAACTGGATTTGAAAATCCCGACTAGTTATAAAACTGAATTTGAAAATCCCGATGAGTTATAACACTGGATTTGAAAATCCCGACCAATTATAAAATTAGATTTGAAAATGCCGACCAGTTATAGAAAATAGATTTGAAAATCCCGACCAGTTATAAAACTGGATTTGAAAATCCCGACGAGTTATAGAAACTCAATTTGAAAATTCTGATCAGTTATAACACTGGATTTGAAAATCCCAACCAATTATAAAACTAGATTTGAAAATCCCGACCAGTTATAGAAAATGGATTTGAAAATCTCGACCAGTTATAAAACTGGATTTGAAAATCCCGACCAGTTATAAAACTGGATTTGAAAATCCCGACCAGTTATAGAAACTGGATTTGAAAATTCTGACCAGTTATAGAAACTGGATTTGAAAATCCCGACCAGTTATAAAATCTGGAATTGAAAATCCCGACCAGTTATAGAAACTGGATTTCAAAATCCCGACCAGTTATATAAACTGCATTTGAAAATCCCGACCAGTTATAGAAACTGGATTTGAAAATCCCGACCAGTTATAACACTGAATTTGAAAATCCCGACCGGTTATAAAAACTGGATTTGAAAATCCCGACCAGTTATAGAAACTTGATTTGAAAATCCTGACCAGTTATAGAAACTGGATTTGAAAATCCCGACTAGTTATAAATACTGGATTTGAAAAGACCGACCAGTTATAAAACTCGATTTGAAAATCTCGACCAGTTATAGAAACTGGATTTGAAAATCCTGATCAGTTATAACACTGGATTTGAAAATCCCGACCAATTATAAAACTAGATTTGAAAATCCGGACCTGTTATAGAAACTGGATTTGAAAATCCCGACCAGTTATAAATATGGATTTGAAAATCCCAACCAGTTATAAAACTAGATTTAAAAATCCCGACCAGTTATAGAAACTGCATTTGAAAATCCTGATCAGTTATAAAACTGGATTTGAAAATCCCGACCAGTTATAGAAATTGGATTTGAAAATCCAGACCAGTTATGACACTAGATTTGGAAATCACGATAAGTTATAGAAACTGGATTTGAAAATCCCGACCAGTTATAAAAACTAGATTTGAAAATCCCGACCAGTTATAGAAACTGGATTTGAAAATCCCGACCAGTTATAGAAACTGGATTTGAAAATCCGGACCAGTTATAAAAACTGGATTTGAAAATCCCGACCAGTTATAAAACTAGATTTGAAAATCCCGACGAGTTATAGAAATTGGATTTGAAAATCCTCACCAATTATAAAACTAGATTTGAAAATCCGGACCTGTTACAGAAACTGGATTTGAAAATCCCGACCAGTTATAAATCTGGATTTGAAAATTCCAACCAGTTATAGAAACTGCATTTGAAAATCCTGACCAGTTATAAAACTGGATTTGAAAATCCCGACCAGTTATAGAAATTGGATTTGAAAATCCCGACCAGTTATGACACTAGATTTGGAAATCACGACCACTTATAAAAACTGGATTTGAAAATCCCGACCAGTTACAAAAACTGGATTTGAAAATCCGACCAGTTATAGAAACTGGATTTGAAAATTCCGACCAGTTGTAAAAACTGAATTTTGAAAATCCCGACCAGTTACAAAAACTGGATTTGAAAATCCCGACCAGTTATAAAAACTGGATTTCAAAATCCCGACCAGTTATAAAAACTGGATTTGAAAATGCTGACCAGTTATAACACTGAATTTGAAAATCCCGACCAGTTATAAAAACTGGATTTGAAAATCCCGACTAGTTATAAAAACTGGATTTGAAAATCCTGACCAGTTATAGAAACTGAATTTGAAAATTCTGACCAGTTATAAAAACTGGATTTGAAAATCCTGACCAGTTATAGAAACTGAATTTGAAAATCCCGACCAGTTATAAAAACTGGATTTGAAAATCCCGACAAGTTATAAAACTGGATTTGAAAATCCCGACGAGTTATAGAAACTGAATTTGAAAATCCTGATCAGTTATAACACTGGATTTGAAAATCCCGACCAATTATAAAACTAGATTTGAAAATCCCGACCAGTTATAGAAAATGGATTTGAAAATCTCGACCAGTTATAAAACTGGATTTAAAAATCCCGACCAGCTATAGAAACTGGATTTGAAAATCCCGACTAGTTATAAAAACTGGATTTGAAAATCCCAACCAGTTATAGCAACTGGATTTCAAAATCCCGACCAGTTATAGAAACTGGAGTTGAAAATCCCGACTAGTTATAACACTGAATTTGAAAAACCCGACCAGTTATAAAAACTGAATTTGAAAATCCCGACCAGTTATAGAAACTGGATTTGAAAATCCTGACCAGTTATAGAAACTGAATTTGAAAATCCCGACCAGTTATAAAAACTGGATTTGAAAATCCCGACTAGTTATAAAACTGAATTTGAAAATCCCGATGAGTTATAACACTGGATTTGAAAATCCCGACCAATTATAAAATTAGATTTGAAAATGCCGACCAGTTATAGAAAATAGATTTGAAAATCCCGACCAGTTATAAAACTGGATTTGAAAATCCCGACGAGTTATAGAAACTCAATTTGAAAATTCTGATCAGTTATAACACTGGATTTGAAAATCCCAACCAATTATAAAACTAGATTTGAAAATCCCGACCAGTTATAGAAAATGGATTTGAAAATCTCGACCAGTTATAAAACTGGATTTGAAAATCCCGACCAGTTATAAAACTGGATTTGAAAATCCCGACCAGTTATAGAAACTGGATTTGAAAATTCTGACCAGTTATAGAAACTGGATTTGAAAATCCCGACCAGTTATAAAATCTGGAATTGAAAATCCCGACCAGTTATAGAAACTGGATTTCAAAATCCCGACCAGTTATATAAACTGCATTTGAAAATCCCGACCAGTTATAGAAACTGGATTTGAAAATCCCGACCAGTTATAACACTGAATTTGAAAATCCCGACCGGTTATAAAAACTGGATTTGAAAATCCCGACCAGTTATAGAAACTTGATTTGAAAATCCTGACCAGTTATAGAAACTGGATTTGAAAATCCCGACTAGTTATAAATACTGGATTTGAAAAGACCGACCAGTTATAAAACTCGATTTGAAAATCTCGACCAGTTATAGAAACTGGATTTGAAAATCCTGATCAGTTATAACACTGGATTTGAAAATCCCGACCAATTATAAAACTAGATTTGAAAATCCGGACCTGTTATAGAAACTGGATTTGAAAATCCCGACCAGTTATAAATATGGATTTGAAAATCCCAACCAGTTATAAAACTAGATTTAAAAATCCCGACCAGTTATAGAAACTGCATTTGAAAATCCTGATCAGTTATAAAACTGGATTTGAAAATCCCGACCAGTTATAGAAATTGGATTTGAAAATCCAGACCAGTTATGACACTAGATTTGGAAATCACGATAAGTTATAGAAACTGGATTTGAAAATCCCGACCAGTTATAAAAACTAGATTTGAAAATCCCGACTAGTTATAGAAACTGGATTTGAAAATCCCGACCAGTTATAGAAACTGGATTTGAAAATCCGGACCAGTTATAAAAACTGGATTTGAAAATCCCGACCAGTTATAAAACTAGATTTGAAAATCCCGACGAGTTATAGAAACTGGATTTGAAAATCCTCACCAATTATAAAACTAGATTTGAAAATCCGGACCTGTTACAGAAACTGGATTTGAAAATCCCGACCAGTTATAAATCTGGATTTGAAAATTCCAACCAGTTATAGAAACTGCATTTGAAAATCCTGACCAGTTATAAAACTGGATTTGAAAATCCCGACCAGTTATAGAAATTGGATTTGAAAATCCCGACCAGTTATGACACTAGATTTGGAAATCACGACCACTTATAGAAACTGGATTTGAAAATCCCGACCAGTTATAGAAACTGGATTTGAAAATCCCGACCAGTTATAGAAACTGGATTTGAAAATCTCGACCAGTTGTAAAAACTGAATTTTGAAAATCCCGACCAGTTACAAAAACTGGATTTGAAAATCCGACCAGTTATAGAAACTGGATTTGAAAATTCCGACCAGTTGTAAAAACTGAATTTTGAAAATCCCGACCAGTTACAAAAACTGGATTTGAAAATCCCGACCAGTTATAAAAACTGGATTTCAAAATCCCGACCAGTTATAAAAACTGGATTTGAAAATGCTGACCAGTTATAACACTGAATTTGAAAATTCCGACCAGTTATAAAATCTGTTATTGAAAATCCCGACCAGTTATAGAAACTGGATTTCAAAATCCCGACCAGTTATAACACTGAATTTGAAAATCCCGACCGGTTATAAAAACTGGATTTGAAAATCCCGACCATTTATAGAAACTTGATTTGAAAATCCTGACCAGTTATAGAAACTGAATTTGAAAATCCCGACCAGTTATAAAAACTGGATTTGAAAATCCCGACAAGTTATAAAACTGGATTTGAAAATCCCGACGAGTTATAGAAACTGAATTTGAAAATCCTGATCAGTTATAACACTGGATTTGAAAATCCCGACCAATTATAAAACTAGATTTGAAAATCCCGACCAGTTATAGAAAATGGATTTGAAAATCCCGACCAGTTATAAAACTTGATTTAAAAATCCCGACCAGCTATAGAAACTGGATTTGAAAATCCCGACTAGTTATAAAAACTGGATTTGAAAATCCCAACCAGTTATAGCAACTGGATTTCAAAATCCCGACCAGTTATAGAAACTGGAGTTGAAAATCCCGACTAGTTATAACACTGAATTTGAAAAACCCGACCAGTTATAAAAACTGAATTTGAAAATCCTGACCAGTTATAGAAACTGAATTTGAAAATCCCGACCAGTTATAAAAACTGGATTTGAAAATCCCGACTAGTTATAAAACTGAATTTGAAAATCCCGATGAGTTATAACACTGGATTTGAAAATCCCGACCAATTATAAAATTAGATTTGAAAATGCCGACCAGTTATAGAAAATAGATTTGAAAATCCCGACCAGTTATAAAACTGGATTTGAAAATCCCGACGAGTTATAGAAACTGAATTTGAAAATTCTGATCAGTTATAACACTGGATTTGAAAATCCCGACCAATTATAAAACTAGATTTGAAAATCCCGACCAGTTATAGAAAATGGATTTGAAAATCTCGACCAGTTATAAAACTGGATTTGAAAATCCCGACCAGTTATAAAACTGGATTTGAAAATCCCGACCAGTTATAGAAACTGGATTTGAAAATTCTGATCAGTTATAGAAACTGGATTTGAAAATCCCGACCAGTTATAAAATCTGGAATTGAAAATCCCGACCAGTTATAGAAACTGGATTTCAAAATCCCGACCAGTTATATAAACTACATTTGAAAATCCCGACCAGTTATAGAAACTGGATTTGAAAATCCCGACCAGTTATAACACTGAATTTGAAAATCCCGACCGGTTATAAAAACTGGATTTGAAAATCCCGACCAGTTATAGAAACTTGATTTGAAAATCCTGACCAGTTATAGAAACTGGATTTGAAAATCCCGACTAGTTATAAAAACTGGATTTGAAAAGACCGACCAGTTATAAAACTCGATTTGAAAATCTCGACCAGTTATAGAAACTGGATTTGAAAATCCTGATCAGTTATAACACTGGATTTGAAAATCCCGACCAATTATAAAACTAGATTTGAAAATCCGGACCTGTTATAGAAACTGGATTTGAAAATCCCGACCAGTTATAAATCTGGATTTGAAAATCCCAACCAGTTATAAAACTAGATTTAAAAATCCCGACCAGTTATAGAAACTGCATTTGAAAATCCTGATCAGTTATAAAACTGGATTTGAAAATCCCGACCAGTTATAGAAATTGGATTTGAAAATCCCGACCAGTTATGACACTAGATTTGGAAATCACGACAAGTTATAGAAACTGGATTTGAAAATCCTGACCAGTTATAGAAAGTGGATTAGAAAATCCGACCAGTTATAGAAACTGGATTTAAAAATCCCGACCAGTTGTAAAAACTGAATTTTGAAAATCCCGACCAGTTACAAAAACAGGATTTGAAAATCCCGACCAGTTATAAAAACTAGATTTGAAAATCCCGACCAGTTATAAAAATTGGATATGAAAATCCCGACCAGTTATAGAAACTGGATTTGAAAATCCCGACCAGTTATAAAAACTAGATTTGAAAATCCCGACCAGTTATAAAACTGGATTTGAAAATCCCGACCAGTTATAGAAACTGGATTTGAAAATCCCGACCAGTTATAAAAACTGGATTTGAAAATCCCGACCAGTTATAGAAACTGGATTTGAAAATCCCGACCAGTTATAGAAACTGGATTTGAAAATCCCGACAAGTTATAAAAACTGAATTTGAAAATCCCGACCAGTTATAGAAACTGGATTTGAAAATCCTGACCAGTTATAGAAACTGAATTTGAAATCCCGACCAGTTATAAAAACTGGATTTGAAAATCCCGACCAGTTATAAAAACTGAATTTGAAAATCTTGACCAGTTATAAAAACTGGATTTGAAAATCCTGACCAGTTATAGAAACTGAATTTGAAAATCCGGACCAGTTATAAAAACTGGATTTGAAAATCCCGACCAGTTATAAAACTAGATTTGAAAATCCCGACGAGTTATAGAAACTGAATTTGAAAATCCTGATCAGTTATAACACTGGATTTGAAAATCCCGACCAATTATAAAACTAGATTTGAAAATCCCGACCAGTTATAGAAAATGGATTTGAAAATCCCGACCAGTTATAAAACTGGATTTAAAAATCCCGACCAGCTATAGAAACTGGATTTGAAAATCCTGATCAGTTATAGAAACTGAATTTGAAAATCCTGACCAGTTATAAAAACTGGATTTGAAAATCCTGACCAGTTATAGAAACTGAATTTGAAAATCCGGACCAGTTATAAAAACTGGATTTGAAAATCCCGACCAGTTATAAAACTAGATTTGAAAATCCCGACGAGTTATAGAAACTGAATTTGAAAATCCTGATCAGTTATAACACTGGATTTGAAAATCCCGACCAATTATAAAACTAGATTTGAAAATCCCGACCAGTTATAGAAAATGGATTTAAAAATCCCGACCAGTTATAAATCTGTAATTGAAAATCCCGACCAGTTATAGAAACTGGATTTCAAAATCCCGACCAGTTATAGAAACTGAATTTGAAAATCTCGACCAGTTATAGAAACTGGATTTGAAAATCCCGACCAGTTATAACACTAAATTTGAAAATCCCGACCGGTTATAAAAACTGGATTTGAAAATCCCGACCAGTTATAAAAACTGGATTTGAAAATTCCGACCAATTATAAAACTGGATTTGAAAATCCCGACCAGTTATAGAAACTGGATTTGAAAATCCCGACCAGTTATAAAATCTGGAATTGAAAATCCCGACCAGTTATAGAAACTGGATTTCAAAATCCCGACCAGTTATAACACTGAATTTGAAAATCCCGACCGGTTATAAAAACTGGATTTGAAAATCCCGACCAGTTATAGACACTTGATTTGAAAATCCTGACCAATTATAGAAACTGGATTTGAAAATCCCGACCAGTTATAAAAACTGGATTTGAAAATCCCGACCAGTTATAAAACTGGATTTGAAAATCCCGACCAGTTATAGAAACTGGATTTGAAAATCCTGATCAGTTATAACACTGGATTTGAAAATCCCGACCAATTATAAAACTAGATTTGAAAATCCGGACCTGTTATAGAAACTGTATTTGAAAATCCCGACCAGTTATAAATCTAGATTTGAAAATCCCAACCAGTTATAAAACTAGATTTTAAAATCCCGACCAGTTATAGAAACTGGATTTGAAAATCTTGACCAGTTATAGAAACTGGATTTGAAAATATCGACCAGTTATAGAAACTGGATTTGAAAATCCCGACCAGTTATAAAACTGCATTTGAAAATCCAGACCAGTTATAGAAACTGGATTTGAAAATCCCGACTAGTTATAAAAACTGGATTTGAAAATCCCAACCAGTTATAAAACTAGATTTAAAAATCCCGACCAGTTATAGAAACTGCATTTGAAAATCCTGACCAGTTATAAAACTGGATTTGAAAATCCCGACCAGTTATAGAAATTGGATTTGAAAATCCCGACCAGTTATAAAAACTGGATTTGAAAATCCCGACCAGTTATAAAACTGGATTTGAAAATCTTGACCAGTTATAGAAACTGGATTTGAAAATCCCGACTAGTTATAAAAACTGGATTTGAAAATCCCAACCAGTTATAGAAACTGGATTTCAAAATCCCGACCAGTTATAAAAACTGGAGTTGAAAATCCCGACCAGTTATAACACTGAATTTGAAAATCCCGACAAGTTATAAAAACTGAATTTGAAAATCCCGACCAGTTATAGAAACTGGATTTGAAAATCCTGACCAGTTATAGAAACTGAATTTGAAATCCCGACCAGTTATAAAAACTGGATTTGAAAATCCCGACCTGTTGTAAAACTGGATTTGAAAATCCCGACGAGTTATAGAAACTGAATTTGAAAATCCTGATGAGTTATAACACTGGATTTGAAAATCCCGACCAATTATAAAACTAGATTTGAAAATCCCGACCAGTTATAGAAAATGGATTTGAAAATTCCGACCAGTTATAAAACTGAATATGAAAATCCCGACCAGTTATAAAACTAGATTTGAAAATCCCGACTTGTTATAGATACTTGATTTGAAAATCCCGACCAGTTATAAAAACTGGAGTTAAAATCCCGACCAGTTATAGAAACTGGATTTGAAAATCCCGACCAGTTGTAGAAACTGGATTTGAAAATCCCGACCAGTTATAAAAACTGGATTTGAAAATCTCGACCAGTTATAAAACTGGATTTGAAAATCCCGACCAGTTATAGAAACTGGATTTGAAAATTCTGATCAGTTCTAACACTGGATTTGAAAATCCCGACCAATTATAAAACTAGATTTGAAAATCCGGACCTGTTACAGAAACTGGATTTGAAAATCCCGACCAGTTATAAATCTGGATTTAAAAATCCCAACCAGTTATAAAACTAGATTTTAAAATCCCGACCAGTTATAGAAACTGGATTTGAAAATCTTGACCAGTTATAGAAACTGGATTTGAAAATCCCGACCAGTTATAAAAACTAGATTTGAAAATCCCAACCAGTTATAGAAACTGGATTTGAAAATCCTGACCAGTTATAGAAACTGGATTTGAAAATATCGACCAGTTATAGAAACTGGATTTGAAAATCCAGACCAGTTATAAAACTGTATTTGAAAATCCCGACCAGTTATAGAAACTGGATTTGAAAATCCCGACTAGTTATAAAAACTAGATTTGAAAATCCCAACCAGTTATAAAAACTGGATTTCAAAATCCCGACCAGTTATAAAAACTGGAGTTGAAAATCCCGACCAGTTATAACACTGAATTTGAAAATCTCGACAAGTTATAAAAACTGAATTTGAAAATCCCGACCAGTTATAGAAACTGGATTTGAAAATCCTGACCAGTTATAGAAACTGAATTTGAAATCCCGACCAGTTATAAAAACTGGATTTGAAAATCCCGACCAGTTATAAAACTGGATTTGAAAATCCCGACGAGTTATAGAAACTGAATTTGAAAATCCTGATGAGTTATAACACTGGATTTGAAAATCCCGACCAATTATAAAACTAGATTTGAAAATCCCGACCAGTTATAGAAAATGGATTTGAAAATTCCGACCAGTTATAAAACTGGATATGAAAATCCCGACCAGTTATAAAACTAGATTTGAAAATCCCGACTTGTTATAGATACTTGATTTGAAAATTCCGACCAGTTACAAAAAACTGGAGTTAAAAATCCCGACCAGTTATAGAAACTGGATTTGAAAATCTCGACCAGTTATAGAAACTGGATTTGAAAATCCCGACCAGTTATAAAAACTGGATTTGAAAATCCCGACCAGTTATAAAACTGGATTTGAAAATCCCGACCAGTTATAGAAACTGGATTTGAAAATTCTGATCAGTTATAACACTGGATTTGAAAATCCCGACCAATTATAAAACTAGATTTGAAAATCCGGACCTGTTATAGCAACTGGATTTGAAAATCCCGACCTGTTATAAATCTGGATTTGAAAATCCCAACCAGTTATAAAACTAGATTTAAAAATCCCGATCAGTTATAGAAACTGCATTTGAAAATCCTGACCAGTTATAAAACTGGATTTGAAAATCCCGACCAGTTATAGAAATTGGATTTGAAAATACCGACCAGTTATGACACTAGATTTGGAAATCACGACCAGTTATAGAAACTGGATTTGAAAATCCCGACCAGTTATAGAAACTGGATTTGAAAATCCCGACCAGTTATAGAAACTGGATTTGAAAATCCCGACCAGTTGTAAAAACTGAATTTTGAAAATCCCGACCAGTTACAAATACTGGATTTGAAAATCCCGACCAGTTATAAAAACTAGATTTGAAAATCCCGACCAGTTATAGAAACTGTATTTGAAAATCCCGACCAGTTATAGAAACTGGATTTGAAAATCCCGACCAGTTATAAAAACTAGATTTGAAAATCCCGACCAGTTATAAAACTGGATTTGAAAATCCCGACCAGTTATAGAAACTGGATTTGAAAATCCCGACCAGTTATAAAAACTGGATTTGAAAATCCCGACCAGTTATAGAAACTGGATTTGAAAATCCCGACCTGTTATAGAAACTGGATTTGAAAATCCCGACCAGTTATAGAAACTGGATTTGAAAATCCCGACCAGTTATAACACTGAATTTGAAAATCCCGACCAGTTATAAAAACTGGATTTGAAAATCCCGACCAGTTATAAAAACTGGATTTGAAAATCCTGATCAGTTATAGAAACTGAATTTGAAAATCCTGACCAGTTATAAAAACTGGATTTGAAAATCCTGACCAGTTATAGAAACTGAATTTGAAAATCCGGACCAGTTATAAAAACTGGATTTGAAAATCCCGACCAGTTATAAAACTAGATTTGAAAATCCCGACGAGTTATAGAAACTGAATTTGAAAATCCTGATCAGTTATAACACTGGATTTGAAAATCCCGACCAATTATAAAACTAGATTTGAAAATCCCGACCAGTTATAGAAAATGGATTTAAAAATCCCGACCAGTTATAAATCTGTAATTGAAAATCCCGACCAGTTATAGAAACTGGATTTCAAAATCCCGACCAGTTATAGAAACTGAATTTGAAAATCCCGACCAGTTATAGAAACTGGATTTGAAAATCCCGACCAGTTATAGAAACTTGATTTGAAAATCCTAACCAGTTATAAAAACTGGATTTGAAAATCCCGACCAGTTATAAAAACTGGATTTGAAAATCCCGACCAATTATAAAACTGGATTTGAAAATCCCGACCAGTTATAGAAACTGGATTTGAAAATCCCGACCAGTTATAAAATCTGGAATTGAAAATCCCGACCAGTTATAGAAACTGGATTTCAAAATTCCGACCAGTTATAACACTGAATTTGAAAATCCCGACCGGTTATAAAAACTGGATTTGAAAATCCCGACCAGTTATAGAAACTTGATTTGAAAATCCTGACCAATTATAGAAACTGGATTTAAAAATCCCGACCAGTTATAAAAACTGGATTTGAAAATCCCGACCAGTTATAAAACTGGATTTGAAAATCCCGACCAGTTATAGAAACTGGATTTGAAAATCCTGATCAGTTATAACACTGGATTTGAAAATCCCGACCAATTATAAAACTAGATTTGAAAATCCGGACCTGTAATAGAAACTGTATTTGAAAATCCCGACCAGTTATAAATCTAGATTTGAAAATCCCAACCAGTTATAAAACTAGATTTTAAAATCCCGACCAGTTATAGAAACTGGATTTGAAAATCTTGACCAGTTATAGAAACTGGATTTGAAAATATCGACCAGTTATAGAAACTGGATTTGAAAATCCCGACTAGTTATAAAAACTGGATTTGAAAATCCCAACCAGTTATAAAACTAGATTTAAAAATCCCGACCAGTTATAGAAACTGCATTTGAAAATCCTGACCAGTTATAAAACTGGATTTGAAAATCCCGACCAGTTATAGAAATTGGATTTGAAAATCCCGACCAGTTATAAAAACTGGATTTGAAAATCCCGACCAGTTATAAAACTGGATTTGAAAATCTTGACCAGTTATAGAAACTGGATTTGAAAATCCCGACTAGTTATAAAAACTGGATTTGAAAATCCCAACCAGTTATAGAAACTGGATTTCAAAATCCCGACCAGTTATAAAAACTGGAGTTGAAAATCCCGACCAGTTATAACACTGAATTTGAAAATCCTGACAAGTTATAAAAACTGAATTTGAAAATCCCGACCAGTTATAGAAACTGGATTTGAAAATCCTGACCAGTTATAGAAACTGAATTTGAAATCCCGACCAGTTATAAAAACTGGATTTGAAAATCCCGACCTGTTATAAAACTGGATTTGAAAATCCCGACGAGTTATAGAAACTGAATTTGAAAATCCTGATGAGTTATAACACTGGATTTGAAAATCCCGACCAATTATAAAACTAGATTTGAAAATCCCGACCAGTTATAGAAAATGGATTTGAAAATTCCGACCAGTTATAAAACTGGATATGAAAATCCCGACCAGTTATAAAACTAGATTTGAAAATCCCGACTTGTTATAGATACTTGATTTGAAAATCCCGACCAGTTATAAAAACTGGAGTTAAAATCCCGACCAGTTATAGAAACTGGATTTGAAAATCCCGACAAGTTATAGAAACTGGATTTTAAAATCCCGACCAGTTATAAAAACTGGATTTGAAAATCCCGACCAGTTATAAAACTGGATTTGAAAATCCCGACCAGTTATAGAAACTGGATTTGAAAATTCTGATCAGTTATAACACTGGATTTGAAAATCCCGACCAATTATAAAACTAGATTTGAAAATCCGGACCTGTTATAGAAACTGGATTTGAATATCCCGACCAGTTATAAATCTGGATTTAAAAATCCCAACCAGTTATAAAACTAGATTTTAAAATCCCGACCAGTTATAGAAACTGGATTTGAAAATCTTGACCAGTTATAGAAACTGGATTTGAAAATCCCGACCAGTTATAAAAACTAAATTTGAAAATCCCAACCAGTTATAGAAACTGGATTTGAAAATCCTGACCAGTTATAGAAACTGGATTTGAAAATATCGACCAGTTATAGAAACTGGATTTGAAAATCCGGACCAGTTATAAAACTGTATTTGAAAATCCCGACCAGTTATAGAAACTGGATTTGAAAATCCCGACTAGTTATAAAAACTAGATTTGAAAATCCCAACCAGTTATAAAAACTGGATTTCAAAATCCCGACCAGTTATAAAAACTGGAGTTGAAAATCCCGACCAGTTATAACACTGAATTTGAAAATCCCGACAAGTTATAAAAACTGAATTTGAAAATCCCGACCAGTTATAGAAACTGGATTTGAAAATCCTGACCAGTTATAGAAACTGAATTTGAAATCCCGACCAGTTATAAAAACTGGATTTGAAAATCCCGACCAGTTATAAAACTGGATTTGAAAATCCCGACGAGTTATAGAAACTGAATTTGAAAATCCTGATGAGTTATAACACTGGATTTGAAAATCCCGACCAATTATAAAACTAGATTTGAAAATCCCGACCAGTTATAGAAAATGGATTTGAAAATTCCGACCAGTTATAAAACTGGATATGAAAATCCCGACCAGTTATAAAACTAGATTTGAAAATCCCGACTTGTTATAGATACTTGATTTGAAAATTCCGACCAGTTACAAAAAACTGGAGTTAAAAATCCCGACCAGTTATAGAAACTGGATTTGAAAATCCCGACCAGTTATAGAAACTGGATTTGAAAATCCCGACCAGTTATAAAAACTGGATTTGAAAATCCCGACCAGTTATAAAACTGGATTTGAAAATCCCGACCAGTTATAGAAACTGGATTTGAAAATTCTGATCAGTTATAACACTGGATTTGAAAATCCCGACCAATTATAAAACTAGATTTGAAAATCCGGACCTGTTATAGCAACTGGATTTGAAAATCCCGACCTGTTATAAATCTGGATTTGAAAATCCCAACCAGTTATAAAACTAGATTTAAAAATCCCGACCAGTTATAGAAACTGCATTTGAAAATCCTGACCAGTTATAAAACTGGATTTGAAAATCCCGACCAGTTATAGAAATTGGATTTGAAAATACCGACCAGTTATGACACTAGATTTGGAAATCACGACCAGTTATAGAAACTGCATCTGAAAATCCTGACCAGTTATAGAAACTGGATTTGAAAATCCCGACCAGTTATAGAAATTGGATTTGAAAATCCCGACCAGTTGTAAAAACTGAATTTTGAAAATCCCGACCAGTTACAAAAACTGGATTTGAAAATCTTGACCAGTTATAGAAACTAGATTTGAAAATCCCGACCAGTTATAGAAACTGTATTTGAAAATCCCGACCAGTTATAGAAACTGGATTTGAAAATCCCGACCAGTTATAAAAACTAGATTTGAAAATCCCGACCAGTTATAAAACTGGATTTGAAAATCCCGACCAGTTATAGAAACTGGATTTGAAAATCCCGACCAGTTATAAAAACAGGATTTGAAAATCCCGACCAATTATAGAAACTGGATTTGAAAATCCCGACCTGTTATAGAAACTGGATTTGAAAATCCCGACCAGTTATAGAAACTGGATTTGAAAATCCCGACCAGTTATAACACTGAATTTGAAAATCCCGACCAGTTATAAAAACTGGATTTGAAAATCCCGACCAGTTATAAAAACTGGATTTGAAAATCCCGACCAGTTATAAAAACTGGATTTGAAAATCCTGATCAGTTATAGAAACTGAATTTGAAAATCCTGACCAGTTATAAAAACTGGATTTGAAAATCCTGACCAGTTATAGAAACTGAATTTGAAAATCCGGACCAGTTATAAAAACTGGATTTGAAAATCCCGACCAGTTATAAAACTAGATTTGAAAATCCCGACGAGTTATAGAAACTGAATTTGAAAATCCTGATCAGTTATAACACTGGATTTGAAAATCCCGACCAATTATAAAACTAGATTTGAAAATCCCGACCAGTTATAGAAAATGGATTTAATAATCCCGACCAGTTATAAATCTGTAATTGAAAATCCCGACCAGTTATAGAAACTGGATTTCAAAATCCCGACCAGTTATAGAAACTGAATTTGAAAATCCCGACCAGTTATAGAAACTGGATTTGAAAATCCCGACCAGTTATAACACTAAATTTGAAAATCCCGACCGGTTATAAAAACTGGATTTGAAAATCCCGACCAGTTATAGAAACTTGATTTGAAAATCCTGACCAGTTATAAAAACTGGATTTGAAAATCCCGACCAGTTATAAAAACTGGATTTGAAAATCCCGACCAATTATAAAACTGGATTTGAAAATCCCGACCAGTTATAGAAACTGGATTTGAAAATCCCGACCAGTTATAAAATCTGGAATTGAAAATCCCGACCAGTTATAGAAACTGGATTTCAAAATCCCGACCAGTTATAACACTGAATTTGAAAATCCCGACCGGTTATAAAAACTGGATTTGAAAATCCCGACCAGTTATAGAAACTTGATTTGAAAATCCTGACCAATTATAGAAACTGGATTTAAAAATCCCGACCAGTTATAAAAACTGGATTTGAAAATCCCGACCAGTTATAAAACTGGATTTGAAAATCCCGACCAGTTATAGAAACTGGATTTGAAAATCCTGATCAGTTATAACACTGGATTTGAAAATCCCGACCAATTATAAAACTAGATTTGAAAATCCGGACCTGTTATAGAAACTGTATTTGAAAATCCCGACCAGTTATAAATCTAGATTTGAAAATCCAAACCAGTTATAAAACTAGATTTTAAAATCCCTACCAGTTATAGAAACTGGATTTGAAAATCTTGACCAGTTATAGAAACTGGATTTGAAAATATCGACCAGTTATAGAAACTGGATTTGAAAATCCCGACCAGTTATAAAACTGCATTTGAAAATCCCGACCAGTTATAGAAACTGGATTTGAAAATCCCGACTAGTTATAAAAACTGGATTTGAAAATCCCAACCAGTTATAAAACTAGATTTAAAAATCCCGACCAGTTATAGAAACTGCATCTGAAAATCCTGACCAGTTATAAAACTGGATTTGAAAATCCCGACCAGTTATAGAAATTGGATTTGAAAATCCCGACCAGTTATAAAAACTGGATTTGAAAATCCCGACCAGTTATAAAACTGGATTTGAAAATCTTGACCAGTTATAGAAACTGGATTTGAAAATCCCGACTAGTTATAAAAACTGGATTTGAAAATCCCAACCAGTTATAGAAACTGGATTTCAAAATCCCGACCAGTTATAAAAACTGGAGTTGAAAATCCCGACCAGTTATAACACTGAATTTGAAAATCCCGACAAGTTATAAAAACTGAATTTGAAAATCCCGACCAGTTATAGAAACTGGATTTGAAAATCCTGACCAGTTATAGAAACTGAATTTGAAATCCCGACCAGTTATAAAAACTGGATTTGAAAATCCTGACCTGTTATAAAACTGGATTTGAAAATCCCGACGAGTTATAGAAACTGAATTTGAAAATCCTGATGAGTTATAACACTGGATTTGAAAATCCCGACCAATTATAAAACTAGATTTGAAAATCCCGACCAGTTATAGAAAATAGATTTGAAAATTCCGACCAGTTATAAAACTGGATATGAAAATCCCGACCAGTTATAAAACTAGATTTGAAAATCCCGACTTGTTATAGATACTTGATTTGAAAATCCCGACCAGTTATAAAAACTGGAGTTAAAATCCAGACCAGTTATAGAAACTGGATTTGAAAATCCCGACCAGTTATAGAAACTGGATTTGAAAATCCCGACCAGTTATAAAAACTGGATTTGAAAATCCCGACCAGTTATAAAACTGGATTTGAAAATCCCGACCAGTTATAGAAACTGGATTTGAAAATTCTGATCAGTTATAACACTGGATTTGAAAATCCCGACCAATTATAAAACTAGATTTGAAAATCCGGACCTGTTATAGAAACTGGATTTGAAAATCCCGACCAGTTATAAATCTGGATTTAAAAATCCCAACCAGTTATAAAACTAGATTTTAAAATCCCGACCAGTTATAGAAACTGGATTTGAAAATCTTGACCAGTTATAGAAACTGGATTTGAAAATCCCGACCAGTTATAAAAACTAGATTTGAAAATCCCAACCAGTTATAGAAACTGGATTTGAAAATCCTGACCAGTTATAGAAACTGGATTTGAAAATATCGACCAGTTATAGAAACTGGATTTGAAAATCCGGACCAGTTATAAAACTGTATTTGAAAATCCCGACCAGTTATAGAAACTGGATTTGAAAATCCCGACTAGTTATAAAAACTAGATTTGAAAATCCCAACCAGTTATAAAAGCTGGATTTCAAAATCCCGATCAGTTATAAAAACTGAAGTTGAAAATCCCGACCAGTTATAACACTGAATTTGAAAATCCCGATAAGTTATAAAAACTGAATTTGAAAATCCCGACCAGTTATAGAAACTGGATTTGAAAATCCTGACCAGTTATAGAAACTGAATTTGAAATCCCGACCAGTTATAAAAACTGGATTTGAAAATCCCGACCAGTTATAAAACTGGATTTGAAAATCCCGACGAGTTATAGAAACTGAATTTGAAAATCCTGATGAGTTATAACACTGGATTTGAAAATCCCGACCAATTATAAAACTAGATTTGAAAATCCCGACCAGTTATAGAAAATGGATTTGAAAATTCTGACCAGTTATAAAACTGGATATGAAAATCCCGACCAGTTATAAAACTAGATTTGAAAATCCCGACTTGTTATAGATACTTGATTTGAAAATTCCGACCAGTTACAAAAAACTGGAGTTAAAAATCCCGACCAGTTATAGAAACTGGATTTGAAAATCCCGACCAGTTATAGAAACTGGATTTGAAAATCCCGACCAGTTATAAAAACTGGATTTGAAAATCCCGACCAGTTATAAAACTGGATTTGAAAATCCCGACCAGTTATAGAAACTGGATTTGAAAATTCTGATCAGTTATAACACTGGATTTGAAAATCCCGACCAATTATAAAACTAGATTTGAAAATCCGGACCTGTTATAGCAACTGGATTTGAAAATCCCGACCTGTTATAAATCTGGATTTGAAAATCCCAACCAGTTATAAAACTAGATTTAAAAATCCCGACCAGTTATAGAAACTGCATTTGAAAATCCTGACCAGTTATAAAACTGGATTTGAAAATCCCGACCAGTTATAGAAATTGGATTTGAAAATACCGACCAGTTATGACACTAGATTTGGAAATCACGACCAGTTATAGAAACTGGATTTGAAAATCCCGACCAGTTACAGAAACTGGATTTGAAAATCCCGACCAGTTATAGAAACTAGATTTGAAAATCCCGACCAGTTGTAAAAACTGAATTTTGAAAATCCCGACCAGTTACAAAAACTAGATTTGAAAATCCCGACCAGTTATAAAAACTAGATTTGAAAATCCCGACCAGTTATAGAAACTGTATTTGAAAATCCCGACCAGTTATAGAAACTGGATTTGAAAATCCCGACCAGTTATAAAAACTAGATTTGAAAATCCCGACCAGTTATAAAACTGGATTTGAAAATCCCGACCAGTTATAAAAACTGGATTTGAAAATCCTGACCAGTTATAGAAACTGAATTTGAAAATCCGGACCAGTTATAAAAACTGGATTTGAAAATCCCGACCAGTTATAAAACTAGATTTGAAAATCCCGACGAGTTATAGAAACTGAATTTGAAAATCCTGATCAGTTATAACACTGGATTTGAAAATCCCGACCAATTATAAAACTAGATTTGAAAATCCCGACCAGTTATAGAAAATGGATTTAAAAATCCCGACCAGTTATAAATCTGTAATTGAAAATCCCGACCAGTTATAGAAACTGGATTTCAAAATCCCGACCAGTTATAGAAACTGAATTTGAAAATCCCGACCAGTTATAGAAACTGGATTTGAAAATCCCGACCAGTTATAACACTAAATTTGAAAATCCCGACCGGTTATAAAAACTGGATTTGAAAATCGCGACCAGTTATAGAAACTTGATTTGAAAATCCTGACCAGTTATAAAAACTGGATTTGAAAATCCCGACCAGTTATAAAAACTGGATTTGAAAATCCCGACCAATTATAAAACTGGATTTGAAAATCCCGACCAGTTATAGAAACTGGATTTGAAAATCCCGACCAGTTATAAAATCTGGAATTGAAAATCCCGACCAGTTATAGAAACTGGATTTAAAAATCCCGACCAGTTATAACACTGAATTTGAAAATCCCGACCGGTTATAAAAACTGGATTTGAAAATCCCGACCAGTTATAGAAACTTGATTTGAAAATCCTGACCAGTTATAGAAACTGGATTTGAAAATCATGACCAGTTATAAAAACTGGATTTGAAAATCCCGACCAGTTATAAAACTGGATTTGAAAATCCCGACCAGTTATAGAAACTGGATTTGAAAATCCTGATCAGTTATAACACTGGATTTGAAAATCCCGACCAATTATAAAACTAGATTTGAAAATCCGGACCTGTTATATAAACTGTATTTGAAAATCCCGACCAGTTATAAATTTAGATTTGAAAATCTCAACCAGTTATAAAACTAGATTTTAAAATCCCGACCAGTTATAGAAACTGGATTTGAAAATCTTGACCAGTTATAGAAACTGGATTTGAAAATATCGACCAGTTATAGAAACTGGATTTGAAAATCCAGACCAGTTATAAAACTGCATTTGAAAATCCCGACCAGTTATAGAAACTGGATTTGAAAATCCCGACTAGTTATAAAAACTGGATTTGAAAATCCCAACCAGTTATAAAACTAGATTTGAAAATCCCGACCAGTTATAGAAAATGGATTTGAAAATTCCGACCAGTTATAAAACTGGATATGAAAATCCCGACCAGTTATAAAACTAGATTTGAAAATCCCGACTTGTTATAGATACTTGATTTGAAAATCCCGACCAGTTGTAAAAACTGGAGTTAAAATCCCGACCAGTTATAGAAACTGGATTTGAAAATCCCGACCAGTTATAGAAACTGGATTTGAAAATCCCGACCAGTTATAAAAACTGGATTTGAAAATCCCGACCAGTTATAAAACTAGATTTGAAAATCCCGACCAGTTATAGAAACTGGATTTGAAAATTCGGATCAGTTATAACACTGGATTTGAAAATCCCGACCAATTATAAAACTAGATTTGAAAATCCGGACCTGTTATAGAAACTGGATTTCAAAATCCCGACCAGTTATAAATCTGGATTTAAAAATCCCAACCAGTTATAAAACTAGATTTTAAAATCCCGACCAGTTATAGAAACTGGATTTGAAAATCTTGACCAGTTATAGAAACTGGATTTGAAAATCCCGACCAGTTATAAAAACTAGATTTGAAAATCCCAACCAGTTATAGAAACTGGATTTGAAAATCCTGACCAGTTATAGAAACTGGATTTGAAAATATCGACCAGTTATAGAAACTGGATTTGAAAATCCGGACCAGTTATAAAACTGTATTTGAAAATCCCGACCAGTTATAGAAACTGGATTTGAAAATCCCGACTAGTTATAAAAACTAGATTTTAAAATCCCAACCAGTTATAAAAACTGGATCTCAAAATCCCGACCAGTTATAAAAACTGGAGTTGAAAATCCCGACCAGTTATAACACTGAATTTGAAAATCCCGACAAGTTATAAAAACTGAATTTGAAAATCCCGACCAGTTATAGAAACTGGATTTGAAAATCCTGACCAGTTATAGAAACTGAATTTGAAATCCCGACCAGTTATAAAAACTGGATTTGAAAATCCCGACCAGTTATAAAACTGGATTTGAAAATCCCGACGAGTTATAGAAACTGAATTTGAAAATCTTGATGAGTTATAACACTGGATTTGAAAATCCCGACCAATTATAAACTAGATTTGAAAATCCCGACCAGTTATAGAAAATGGATTTGAAAATTCCGACCAGTTATAAAACTGGATATGAAAATCCCGACCAGTTATAAAACTAGATTTGAAAATCCCGACTTGTTATAGATACTTGATTTGAAAATTCCGACTAGTTACAAAAAACTGGAGTTAAAAATCCCGACCAGTTATAGAAACTGGATTTGAAAATCCCGACCAGTTATAGAAACTGCATTTGAAAATCCCGACCAGTTATAAAAACTGGATTTGAAAATCCCGACCAGTTATAAAACTGGATTTGAAAATCCCGACCAGTTATAGAAACTGGATTTGAAAATTCTGATCAGTTATAACACTGGATTTGAAAATCCCGACCAATTATAAAACTAAATTTGAAAATCCGGACCTGTTATAGCAACTGGATTTGAAAATCCCGACCTGTTATAAATCTGGATTTGAAAATCCCAACCAGTTATAAAACTAGATTTAAAAATCCCGACCAGTTATAGAAACTGCATTTGAAAATCCTGACCAGTTATAAAACTGGATTTGAAAATCCCGACCAGTTATAGAAATTGGATTTGAAAATACCGACCAGTTATGACACTAGATTTGGAAATCACGACCAGTTATAGAAACTGGATTTGAAAATCCCGACCAGTTATAGAAACTGGATTTGAAAATCCCGACCAGTTATAGAAACTAGATTTGAAAATCCCGACCAGTTGTAAAAACTGAATTTTGAAAATCCCGACCAGTTACAAAAACTGGATTTGAAAATCCCGACCAGTTATAAAAACTAGATTTGAAAATCCCGACCAGTTATAGAAACTGTATTTGAAAATCCCGACCAGTTATAGAAACTGGATTTGAAAATCCCGACCAGTTATAAAAACTAGATTTGAAAATCCCGACCAGTTATAAAACTGGATTTGAAAATCCCGACCAGTTATAGAAACTGGATTTGAAAATCCCGACCAGTTATAAAAACTGAATTTGAAAATCCCGACCAGTTATAGAAACTGGATTTGAAAATCCCGACCTGTTATAGAAACTGGATTTGAAAATCCCGACTAGTTATAGAAACTGGATTTGAAAATCCCGACCAGTTATAACACTGAATTTGAAAATCCCGACCAGTTATAAAAACTAGATTTGAAAATCCCAACCAGTTATAAAAACTGGATTTGAAAATCCTGATCAGTTATAGAAACTGAATTTGAAAATCCTGACCAGTTATAAAAACTGGATTTGAAAATCCTGACCAGTTATAGAAACTGAATTTAAAAATCCGGACCAGTTATAAAAACTGGATTTGAAAATCCCGACCAGTTATAAAACTAGATTTGAAAATCCCGACGAGTTATAGAAACTGAATTTGAAAATCCTGATCAGTTATAACACTGGATTTGAAAATCCCGACCAATTATAAAACTAGATTTGAAAATCCCGACCAGTTATAGAAAATGGATTTAAAAATCCCGACCAGTTATAAATCTGTAATTGAAAATCCCGACCAGTTATAGAAACTGAATTTCAAAATCCCGACCAGTTATAGAAACTGAATTTGAAAATCCCGAACAGTTATAGAAACTGGATTTGAAAATCCCGACCAGTTATAACACTAAATTTGAAAATCCCGACCAGTTATAACACTAAATTTGAAAATCCCGACTGGTTATAAAAACTGGATTTGAAAATCCCGACCAGTTATAGAAACTTGATTTGAAAATCCTGACCAGTTATAAAAACTGGATTTGAAAATCCCGACCAGTTATAAAAACTGGATTTGAAAATCCCGACCAATTATAAAACTGGATTTGAAAATCCCGACCAGTTATAGAAACTGGATTTGAAAATCCCGACCAGTTATAAAATCTGGAATTGAAAATCCCGACCAGTTATAGAAACTGGATTTCAAAATCCCGACCAGTTATAACACTGAATTTGAAAATCCCGACCGGTTATAAAAACTGGATTTGAAAATTCCGACCAGTTATAGAAACTTGATTTGAAAATCCTGACCAGTTATAGAAACTGGATTTGAAAATCCCGACCAGTTATAAAAACTGGATTTGAAAATCCCGACTAGTTATAAAACTGGATTTGAAAATCCCGACCAGTTATAGAAACTGGATTTGAAAATCCTGATCAGTTATAACACTGGATTTGAAAATCCCGACCAATTATAAAACTAGATTTGAAAATCCGGACCTGTTATATAAACTGTATTTGAAAATCCCGACCAGTTATAAATCTAGATTTGAAAATCCCAACCAGTTATAAAACTAGATTTTAAAATCCCGACCAGTTATAGAAACTGGATTTGAAAATCTTGACCAGTTATAGAAACTGGATTTGAAAATATCGACCAGTTATAGAAACTGGATTTGAAAATCCCGACCAGTTATAAAACTGCATTTGAAAATCCCGACCAGTTATAGAAACTAGATTTGAAAATCCCGACTAGTTATAAAAACTGGATTTGAAAATCCCAACCAGTTATAAAACTAGATTTAAAAATCCCGACCAGTTATAGAAACTGCATTTGAAAATCCTGACCAGTTATAAAACTGGATTTGAAAATCCCGACCAGTTATAGAAATTGGATTTGAAAATCCCGACCAGTTATAAAAACTGTATTTGAAAATCCCGACCAGTTATAAAACTGGATTTGAAAATCTCGACCAGTTATAGAAACTGGATTTGAAAATCCCGACTAGTTATAAAAACTGGATTTGAAAATCCCAACCAGTTATAGAAACTGGATTTCAAAATCCCGACCAGTTATAAAAACTGGAGTTGAAAATCCCGACCAGTTATAACACTGAATTTGAAAATCCCGACAAGTTATAAAAACTGAATTTGAAAATCCCGACCAGTTATAGAAACTGAATTTGAAAATCCCGACGAGTTATAGAAACTGAATTTGAAAATCCTGATGAGTTATAACACTGGATTTGAAAATCCCGACCAATTATAAAACTAGATTTGAAAATCCCGACCAGTTATAGAAAATAGATTTGAAAATCCTGATGAGTTATAACACTGGATTTGAAAATCCCGACCAATTATAAAACTAGATTTGAAAATCCCGACCAGTTATAGAAAATGGATTTGAAAATTCCGACCAGTTATAAAACTGGATATAAAAATCCCGACCAGTTATAAAACTAGATTTGAAAATCCTGACTTGTTATAGATACTTGATTTGAAAATCCCGACCAGTTATAAAAACTGGAGTTAAAATCCCGACCAGTTATAGAAACTGGATTTGAAAATCCCGACCAGTTATAGAAACTGGATTTGAAAATCCCGACCAGTTATAAAAACTGGATTTGAAAATCCCGACCAGTTATAAAACTGGATTTGAAAATCCCGACCAGTTATAGAAACTGGATTTGAAAATTCTGATCAGTTATAACACTGGATTTGAAAATCCCGACCAATTATAAAACTAGATTTGAAAATCCGGACCTGTTATAGAAACTGGATTTGAAAATCCCGACCAGTTATAAATCTGGATTTGAAAATCCCAACCAGTTATAAAACTAGATTTTAAAATCCCGACCAGTTATAGAAACTGGATTTGAAAATCTTGACCAGTTATAGAAACTGGATTTGAAAATCCCGACCAGTTATAAAAACTAGATTTGAAAATCCCAACCAGTGATAGAAATTGGATTTGAAAATCCTGACCAGTTATAGAAACTGGATTTGAAAATATCGACCAGTTATAGAAACTGGATTTGAAAATCCGGACCAGTTATAAAACTGTATTTGAAAATCCCGACCAGTTATAGAAACTGGATTTGAAAATCCCGACTAGTTATACAAAATGGATTTGAAAATCCCAACCAGTTATAAAAACTGGATTTCAAAATCCTGACCAGTAATAAAAACTGGAGTTGAAAATCCCGACTAGTTATAACACTGAATTTGAAAATCCCGACAAGTTATAAAAACTGAATTTGAAAATCCCGACCAGTTATAGAAACTGGATTTGAAAATCCTGACCAGTTATAGAAACTGAATTTGAAATCCCGACCAGTTATAAAAACTGGATTTGAAAATCCCGACCAGTTATAAAACTGGATTTGAAAATCCCGATGAGTTATAGAAACTGAATTTGAAAATCCTGATGAGTTATAACACTGGATTTGAAAATCCCGACCAATTATAAAACTAGATTTGAAAATCCCGACCAGTTATAGAAAATGGATTTGAAAATTCCGACCAGTTATAAAACTGGATATGAAAATCCCGACCAGTTATAAAACTAGATTTGAAAATCCCGACTTGTTATAGATACTTGATTTGAAAATTCCGACCAATTATAAAAACTGGAGTTAAAAATCCCGACCAGTTATAGAAACTGGATTTGAAAATCCCGACCAGTTATAGAAACTGGATTTGAAAATCCCGGCCAGTTATAAAAACTGGATTTGAAAATCCCGACCAGTTATAAAACTGGATTTGAAAATCCCGACCAGTTATAGAAACTGGATTTGAAAATTCTGATCAGTTATAACACTGGATTTGAAAATCCCGACCAATTATAAAACTAGATTTGAAAATCCGGACCTGTTATAGCAACTGGATTTGAAAATCCCGACCTGTTATAAATCTGGATTTGAAAATCCCAACCAGTTATAAAACTAGATTTAAAAATCCCGACCAGTTATAGAAACTGCATTTGAAAATCCTGACCAGTTATAAAACTGGATTTGAAAATCCCGACCAGTTATAGAAATTGGATTTGAAAATACCGACCAGTTATGACACTAGATTTGAAAATCACGACCAGTTATAGAAACTGGATTTGAAAATCCCGACCAGTTATAGAAACTGGATTTGAAAATCCCGACCAGTTATAGAAACTGGATTTGAAAATCCCGACCAGTTGTAAAAACTGAATTTTGAAAATCCCGACCAGTTACAAAAACTGGATTTGAAAATCCCGACCAGTTATAAAAACTAGATTTGAAAATGCCGACCAGTTATAGAAACTGTATTTGAAAATCCCGACCAGTTATAGAAACTGGATTTGAAAATCCCGACCAGTTATAAAAACTAGATTTGAAAATCCCGACCAGTTATAAAACTGGATTTGAAAATCCCGACCAGTTATAGAAACTGGATTTGAAAATCCCGACCAGTTATAAAAACTGGATTTGAAAATCCCGACGAGTTATAGAAATTGGATTTGAAAATCCCGACCTGTTATAGAAACTGTATTTGAAAATCCCGACCAGTTATAGAAACTGGATTTGAAAATCCCGACCAGTTATAACACTGAATTTGAAAATCCCGACCAGTTATAAAAACTGGATTTGAAAATCCCGACCAGTTATAAAAACTGGATTTGAAAATCCTGATCAGTTATAGAAACTGAATTTGAAAATCCTGACCAGTTATAAAAACTGGATTTGAAAATCCTGACCAGTTATAGAAACTGAATTTGAAAATCCGGACCAGTTAAAAAAACTGGATTTGAAAATCCCGACCAGTTATAAAACTAGATTTGAAAATCCCGGCGAGTTATAGAAACTGAATTTGAAAATCCTGATCAGTTATAACACTGGATTTGAAAATCCCGACCAATTATAAAACTAGATTTGAAAATCCCGACCAGTTATAGAAAATGGATTTAAAAATCCCGACCAGTTATAAATCTGTAATTGAAAATCCCGACCAGTTATAGAAACTGGATTTCAAAATCCCGACCAGTTATAGAAACTGAATTTGAAAATCCCGACCAGTTATAGAAACTGGATTTGAAAATCCCGACCAGTTATAACACTAAATTTGAAAATCCCGACCGGTTATAAAAATTGGATTTGAAAATCCCGACCAGTTATAGAAACTTGATTTGAAAATCCTGACCAGTTATAAAAACTGGATTTGAAAATCCCGACCAGTTATAAAAACTGGATTTGAAAATCCCGACCAATTATAAAACTGGATTTGAAAATCCCGACCAGTTATAGAAACTGGATTTGAAAATCCCGACCAGTTATAAAATCTGGAATTGAAAATCCCGACCAGTTATAGAAACTGGATTTCAAAATCCCGACCAGTTATAACACTGAATTTGAAAATCCCGACCGGTTATAAAAACTGGATTTGAAAATCCCGACCAGTTATAGAAACTTGATTTGAAAATCCTAACCAGTTATAGAAACTGGATTTGAAAATCCCGACTAGTTATAAAAACTGGATTTGAAAATCCCGACCAGTTATAAAACTGGATTTGAAAATCCCGACGAGTTATAGAAACTGGATTTGAAAATCCTGATCAGTTATAACACTGGATTTGAAAATCCCGACCAATTATAAAACTAGATTTGAAAATCCGGACCTGTTATAGAAACTGTATTTGAAAATCCCGACCAGTTATAAATCTAGATTTGAAAATCCCAACCAGTTATAAAACTAGATTTTAAAATCCCGACCAGTTATAGAAACTGGATTTGAAAATCTTGACCAGTTATAGAAACTGGATTTGAAAATATCGACCAGTTATAGAAACTGGATTTGAAAATCCCGACCAGTTATAAAACTGCATTTGAAAATCCCGACCAGTTATAGAAACTGGATTTGAAAATCCCGACTAGTTATAAAAACTGGATTTGAAAATCCCAACCAGTTATAAAACTAGATTTAAAAATCCCGACCAGTTATAGAAACTGCATTTGAAAATCCTGACCAGTTATAAAACTGGATTTGAAAATCCCGACCAGTTATAGAAATTGGATTTGAAAATCCCGACCAGTTATAAAAACTGGATTTGAAAATCCGGACCAGTTATAAAACTGTATTTGAAAATCCCGACCAGTTATAGAAACTGGATTTGAAAATCCCGACTAGTTATAAAAACTAGATTTTAAAATCCCAACCAGTTATAAAAACTGGATCTCAAAATCCCGACCAGTTATAAAAACTGGAGTTGAAAATCCCGACCAGTTATAACACTGAATTTGAAAATCCCGACAAGTTATAAAAACTGAATTTGAAAATCCCGACCAGTTATAGAAACTGGATTTGAAAATCCTGACCAGTTATAGAAACTGAATTTGAAATCCCGACCAGTTATAAAAACTGGATTTGAAAATCCCGACCAGTTATAAAACTGGATTTGAAAATCCCGACGAGTTATAGAAACTGAATTTGAAAATCTTGATGAGTTATAACACTGGATTTGAAAATCCCGACCAATTATAAACTAGAATTGAAAATCCCGACCAGTTATAGAAAATGGATTTGAAAATTCCGACCAGTTATAAAACTGGATATGAAAATCCCGACCAGTTATAAAACTAGATTTGAAAATCCCGACTTGTTATAGATACTTGATTTGAAAATTCCGACTAGTTACAAAAAACTGGAGTTAAAAATCCCGACCAGTTATAGAAACTGGATTTGAAAATCCCGACCAGTTATAGAAACTACATTTGAAAATCCCGACCAGTTATAAAAACTGGATTTGAAAATCCCGACCAGTTATAAAACTGGATTTGAAAATCCCGACCAGTTATAGAAACTGGATTTGAAAATTCTGATCAGTTATAACACTGGATTTGAAAATCCCGACCAATTATAAAACTAAATTTGAAAATCCGGACCTGTTATAGCAACTGGATTTGAAAATCCCGACCTGTTATAAATCTGGATTTGAAAATCCCAACCAGTTATAAAACTAGATTTAAAAATCCCGACCAGTTATAGAAACTGCATTTGAAAATCCTGACCAGTTATAAAACTGGATTTGAAAATCCCGACCAGTTATAGAAATTGGATTTGAAAATACCGACCAGTTATGACACTAGATTTGGAAATCACGACCAGTTATAGAAACTGGATTTGAAAATCCCGACCAGTTATAGAAACTGGATTTGAAAATCCCGACCAGTTATAGAAACTAGATTTGAAAATCCCGACCAGTTGTAAAAACTGAATTTTGAAAATCCCGACCAGTTACAAAAACTGGATTTGAAAATCCCGACCAGTTATAAAAACTAGATTTGAAAATCCCGACCAGTTATAGAAACTGTATTTGAAAATCCCGACCAGTTATAAAAACTAGATTTGAAAATCCCGACCAGTTATAAAACTGGATTTGAAAATCCCGACCAGTTATAGAAACTGGATTTGAAAATCCCGACCAGTTATAAAAACTGAATTTGAAAATCCCGACCAGTTATAGAAACTGGATTTGAAAATCCCGACCTGTTATAGAAACTGGATTTGAAAATCCCGACTAGTTATAGAAACTGGATTTGAAAATCCCGACCAGTTATAACACTGAATTTGAAAATCCCGACCAGTTATAAAAACTGGATTTGAAAATCCCGACCAGTTATAAAAACTGGATTTGAAAATCCTGATCAGTTATAGAAACTGAATTTGAAAATCCTGACCAGTTATAAAAACTGGATTTGAAAATCCTGACCAGTTATAGAAACTGAATTTGAAAATCCGGACCAGTTATAAAAACTGGATTTGAAAATCCCGACCAGTTATAAAACTAGATTTGAAAATCCCGACGAGTTATAGAAACTGAATTTGAAAATCCTGATCAGTTATAACACTGGATTTGAAAATCCCGACCAATTATAAAACTAGATTTGAAAATCCCGACCAGTTATAGAAAATGGATTTAAAAATCCCGACCAGTTATAAATCTGTAATTGAAAATCCCGACCAGTTATAGAAACTGAATTTCAAAATCCCGACCAGTTATAGAAACTGAATTTGAAAATCCCGAACAGTTATAGAAACTGGATTTGAAAATCCCGACCAGTTATAACACTAAATTTGAAAATCCCGACCAGTTATAACACTAAATTTGAAAATCCCGACTGGTTATAAAAACTGGATTTGAAAATCCCGACCAGTTATAGAAACTTGATTTGAAAATCCTGACCAGTTATAAAAACTGGATTTGAAAATCCCGACCAGTTATAAAAACTGGATTTGAAAATCCCGACCAATTATAAAACTGGATTTGAAAATCCCGACCAGTTATAGAAACTGGATTTGAAAATCCCGACCAGTTATAAAATCTGGAATTGAAAATCCCGACCAGTTATAGAAACTGGATTTCAAAATCCCGACCAGTTATAACACTGAATTTGAAAATCCCGACCGGTTATAAAAACTGGATTTGAAAATTCCGACCAGTTATAGAAACTTGATTTGAAAATCCTGACCAGTTATAGAAACTGGATTTGAAAATCCCGACCAGTTATAAAAACTGGATTTGAAAATCCCGACCAGTTATAAAACTGGATTTGAAAATCCCGACCAGTTATAGAAACTGGATTTGAAAATCCTGATCAGTTATAACACTGGATTTGAAAATCCCGACCAATTATAAAACTAGATTTGAAAATCCGGACCTGTTATATAAACTGTATTTGAAAATCCCGACCAGTTATAAATCTAGATTTGAAAATCCCAACCAGTTATAAAACTAGATTTTAAAATCCCGACCAGTTATAGAAACTGGATTTGAAAATCTTGACCAGTTATAGAAACTGGATTTGAAAATATCGACCAGTTATAGAAACTGGATTTGAAAATCCCGACCAGTTATAAAACTGCATTTGAAAATCCCGACCAGTTATAGAAACTAGATTTGAAAATCCCGACTAGTTATAAAAACTGGATTTGAAAATCCCAACCAGTTATAAAACTAGATTTAAAAATCCCGACCAGTTATAGAAACTGCATTTGAAAATCCTGACCAGTTATAAAACTGGATTTGAAAATCCCGACCAGTTATAGAAATTGGATTTGAAAATCCCGACCAGTTATAAAAACTGTATTTGAAAATCCCGACCAGTTATAAAACTGGATTTGAAAATCTCGACCAGTTATAGAAACTGGATTTGAAAATCCCGACTAGTTATAAAAACTGGATTTGAAAATCCCAACCAGTTATAGAAACTGGATTTCAAAATCCCGACCAGTTATAAAAACTGGAGTTGAAAATCCCGACCAGTTATAACACTGAATTTGAAAATCCCGACAAGTTATAAAAACTGAATTTGAAAATCCCGACCAGTTATAGAAACTGAATTTGAAAATCCCGACGAGTTATAGAAACTGAATTTGAAAATCCTGATGAGTTATAACACTGGATTTGAAAATCCCGACCAATTATAAAACTAGATTTGAAAATCCCGACCAGTTATAGAAAATAGATTTGAAAATCCTGATGAGTTATAACACTGGATTTGAAAATCCCGACCAATTATAAAACTAGATTTGAAAATCCCGACCAGTTATAGAAAATGGATTTGAAAATTCCGACCAGTTATAAAACTGGATATAAAAATCCCGACCAGTTATAAAACTAGATTTGAAAATCCTGACTTGTTATAGATACTTGATTTGAAAATCCCGACCAGTTATAAAAACTGGAGTTAAAATCCCGACCAGTTATAGAAACTGGATTTGAAAATCCCGACCAGTTATAGAAACTGGATTTGAAAATCCCGACCAGTTATAAAAACTGGATTTGAAAATCCCGACCAGTTATAAAACTGGATTTGAAAATCCCGACCAGTTATAGAAACTGGATTTGAAAATTCTGATCAGTTATAACACTGGATTTGAAAATCCCGATCAATTATAAAACTAGATTTGAAAATCCGGACCTGTTATAGAAACTGGATTTGAAAATCCCGACCAGTTATAAATCTGGATTTGAAAATCCCAACCAGTTATAAAACTAGATTTTAAAATCCCGACCAGTTATAGAAACTGGATTTGAAAATCTTGACCAGTTATAGAAACTGGATTTGAAAATCCCGACCAGTTATAAAAACTAGATTTGAAAATCCCAACCAGTGATAGAAATTGGATTTGAAAATCCTGACCAGTTATAGAAACTGGATTTGAAAATATCGACCAGTTATAGAAACTGGATTTGAAAATCCGGACCAGTTATAAAACTGTATTTGAAAATCCCGACCAGTTATAGAAACTGGATTTGAAAATCCCGACTAGTTATACAAAATGGATTTGAAAATCCCAACCAGTTATAAAAACTGGATTTCAAAATCCCGACCAGTTATAAAAACTGGAGTTGAAAATCCCGACTAGTTATAACACTGAATTTGAAAATCCCGACAAGTTATAAAAACTGAATTTGAAAATCCCGACCAGTTATAGAAACTGGATTTGAAAATCCTGACCAGTTATAGAAACTGAATTTGAAATCCCGACCAGTTATAAAAACTGGATTTGAAAATCCCGACCAGTTATAAAACTGGATTTGAAAATCCCGACGAGTTATAGAAACTGAATTTGAAAATCTTGATGAGTTATAACACTGGATTTGAAAATCCCGACCAATTATAAACTAGATTTGAAAATCCCGACCAGTTATAGAAAATGGATTTGAAAATTCCGACCAGTTATAAAACTGGATATGAAAATCCCGACCAGTTATAAAACTAGATTTGAAAATCCCGACTTGTTATAGATACTTGATTTGAAAATTCCGACTAGTTACAAAAAACTGGAGTTAAAAATCCCGACCAGTTATAGAAACTGGATTTGAAAATCCCGACCAGTTATAGAAACTACATTTGAAAATCCCGACCAGTTATAAAAACTGGATTTGAAAATCCCGACCAGTTATAAAACTGGATTTGAAAATCCCGACCAGTTATAGAAACTGGATTTGAAAATTCTGATCAGTTATAACACTGGATTTGAAAATCTCGACCAATTATAAAACTAAATTTGAAAATCCGGACCTGTTATAGCAACTGGATTTGAAAATCCCGACCTGTTATAAATCTGGATTTGAAAATCCCAACCAGTTATAAAACTAGATTTAAAAATCCCGACCAGTTATAGAAACTGCATTTGAAAATCCTGACCAGTTATAAAACTGGATTTGAAAATCCCGACCAGTTATAGAAATTGGATTTGAAAATACCGACCAGTTATGACACTAGATTTGGAAATCACGACCAGTTATAGAAACTGGATTTGAAAATCCCGACCAGTTATAGAAACTGGATTTGAAAATCCCGACCAGTTATAGAAACTAGATTTGAAAATCCCGACCAGTTGTAAAAACTGAATTTTGAAAATCCCGACCAGTTACAAAAACTGGATTTGAAAATCCCGACCAGTTATAAAAACTAGATTTGAAAATCCCGACCAGTTATAGAAACTGTATTTGAAAATCCCGACCAGTTATAGAAACTGGATTTGAAAATCCCGACCAGTTATAAAAACTAGATTTGAAAATCCCGACCAGTTATAAAACTGGATTTGAAAATCCCGACCAGTTATAGAAACTGGATTTGAAAATCCCGACCAGTTATAAAAACTGAATTTGAAAATCCCGACCAGTTATAGAAACTGGATTTGAAAATCCCGACCTGTTATAGAAACTGGATTTGAAAATCCCGACTAGTTATAGAAACTGGATTTGAAAATCCCGACCAGTTATAACACTGAATTTGAAAATCCCGACCAGTTATAAAAACTGGATTTGAAAATCCCGACCAGTTATAAAAACTGGATTTGAAAATCCTGATCAGTTATAGAAACTGAATTTGAAAATCCTGACCAGTTATAAAAACTGGATTTGAAAATCCTGACCAGTTATAGAAACTGAATTTGAAAATCCGGACCAGTTATAAAAACTGGATTTGAAAATCCCGACCAGTTATAAAACTAGATTTGAAAATCCCGACGAGTTATAGAAACTGAATTTGAAAATCCTGATCAGTTATAACACTGGATTTGAAAATCCCGACCAATTATAAAACTAGATTTGAAAATCCCGACCAGTTATAGAAAATGGATTTAAAAATCCCGACCAGTTATAAATCTGTAATTGAAAATCCCGACCAGTTATAGAAACTGAATTTCAAAATCCCGACCAGTTATAGAAACTGAATTTGAAAATCCCGAACAGTTATAGAAACTGGATTTGAAAATCCCGACCAGTTATAACACTAAATTTGAAAATCCCGACCAGTTATAACACTAAATTTGAAAATCCCGACTGGTTATAAAAACTGGATTTGAAAATCCCGACCAGTTATAGAAACTTGATTTGAAAATCCTGACCAGTTATAAAAACTGGATTTGAAAATCCCGACCAGTTATAAAAACTGGATTTGAAAATCCCGACCAATTATAAAACTGGATTTGAAAATCCCGACCAGTTATAGAAACTGGATTTGAAAATCCCGACCAGTTATAAAATCTGGAATTGAAAATCCCGACCAGTTATAGAAACTGGATTTCAAAATCCCGACCAGTTATAACACTGAATTTGAAAATCCCGACCGGTTATAAAAACTGGATTTGAAAATTCCGACCAGTTATAGAAACTTGATTTGAAAATCCTGACCAGTTATAGAAACTGGATTTGAAAATCCCGACCAGTTATAAAAACTGGATTTGAAAATCCCGACCAGTTATAAAACTGGATTTGAAAATCCCGACCAGTTATAGAAACTGGATTTGAAAATCCTGATCAGTTATAACACTGGATTTGAAAATCCCGACCAATTATAAAACTAGATTTGAAAATCCGGACCTGTTATATAAACTGTATTTGAAAATCCCGACCAGTTATAAATCTAGATTTGAAAATCCCAACCAGTTATAAAACTAGATTTTAAAATCCCGACCAGTTATAGAAACTGGATTTGAAAATCTTGACCAGTTATAGAAACTGGATTTGAAAATATCGACCAGTTATAGAAACTGGATTTGAAAATCCCGACCAGTTATAAAACTGCATTTGAAAATCCCGACCAGTTATAGAAACTAGATTTGAAAATCCCGACTAGTTATAAAAACTGGATTTGAAAATCCCAACCAGTTATAAAACTAGATTTAAAAATCCCGACCAGTTATAGAAACTGCATTTGAAAATCCTGACCAGTTATAAAACTGGATTTGAAAATCCCGACCAGTTATAGAAATTGGATTTGAAAATCCCGACCAGTTATAAAAACTGTATTTGAAAATCCCGACCAGTTATAAAACTGGATTTGAAAATCTCGACCAGTTATAGAAACTGGATTTGAAAATCCCGACTAGTTATAAAAACTGGATTTGAAAATCCCAACCAGTTATAGAAACTGGATTTCAAAATCCCGACCAGTTATAAAAACTGGAGTTGAAAATCCCGACCAGTTATAACACTGAATTTGAAAATCCCGACAAGTTATAAAAACTGAATTTGAAAATCCCGACCAGTTATAGAAACTGAATTTGAAAATCCCGACGAGTTATAGAAACTGAATTTGAAAATCCTGATGAGTTATAACACTGGATTTGAAAATCCCGACCAATTATAAAACTAGATTTGAAAATCCCGACCAGTTATAGAAAATAGATTTGAAAATCCTGATGAGTTATAACACTGGATTTGAAAATCCCGACCAATTATAAAACTAGATTTGAAAATCCCGACCAGTTATAGAAAATGGATTTGAAAATTCCGACCAGTTATAAAACTGGATATAAAAATCCCGACCAGTTATAAAACTAGATTTGAAAATCCTGACTTGTTATAGATACTTGATTTGAAAATCCCGACCAGTTATAAAAACTGGAGTTAAAATCCCGACCAGTTATAGAAACTGGATTTGAAAATCCCGACCAGTTATAGAAACTGGATTTGAAAATCCCGACCAGTTATAAAAACTGGATTTGAAAATCCCGACCAATTATAAAACTAGATTTGAAAATCCCGACCAGTTATAGAAACTGGATTTGAAAATTCTGATCAGTTATAACACTGGATTTGAAAATCCCGACCAATTATAAAACTAGATTTGAAAATCCGGACCTGTTATAGAAACTGGATTTGAAAATCCCGACCAGTTATAAATCTGGATTTGAAAATCCCAACCAGTTATAAAACTAGATTTTAAAATCCCGACCAGTTATAGAAACTGGATTTGAAAATCTTGACCAGTTATAGAAACTGGATTTGAAAATCCCGACCAGTTATAAAAACTAGATTTGAAAATCCCAACCAGTGATAGAAATTGGATTTGAAAATCCTGACCAGTTATAGAAACTGGATTTGAAAATATCGACCAGTTATAGAAACTGGATTTGAAAATCCGGACCAGTTATAAAACTGTATTTGAAAATCCCGACCAGTTATAGAAACTGGATTTGAAAATCCCGACTAGTTATACAAAATGGATTTGAAAATCACAACCAGTTATAAAAACTGGATTTCAAAATCCCGACCAGTTATAAAAACTGGAGTTGAAAATCCCGACTAGTTATAACACTGAATTTGAAAATCCCGACAAGTTATAAAAACTGAATTTGAAAATCCCGACCAGTTATAGAAACTGGATTTGAAAATCCTGACCAGTTATAGAAACTGAATTTGAAATCCCGACCAGTTATAAAAACTGGATTTGAAAATCCCGACCAGTTATAAAACTGGATTTGAAAATCCCGACGAGTTATAGAAACTGAATTTGAAAATCCTGATGAGTTATAACACTGGATTTGAAAATCCCGACCAATTATAAAACTAGATTTGAAAATCCCGACCAGTTATAGAAAATGGATTTGAAAATTCCGACCAGTTATAAAACTGGATATGAAAATCCCGACCAGTTATAAAACTAGATTTGAAAATCCCGACTTGTTATAGATACTTGATTTGAAAATTCCGACCAATTATAAAAACTGGAGTTAAAAATCCCGACCAGTTATAGAAACTGGATTTGAAAATCCCGACCAGTTATAGAAACTGGATTTGAAAATCCCGGCCAGTTATAAAAACTGGATTTGAAAATCCCGACCAGTTATAAAACTGGATTTGAAAATCCCGACCAGTTATAGAAACTGGATTTGAAAATTCTGATCAGTTATAACACTGGATTTGAAAATCCCGACCAATTATAAAACTAGATTTGAAAATCCGGACCTGTTATAGCAACTGGATTTGAAAATCCCGACCTGTTATAAATCTGGATTTGAAAATCCCAACCAGTTATAAAACTAGATTTAAAAATCCCGACCAGTTATAGAAACTGCATTTGAAAATCCTGACCAGTTATAAAACTGGATTTGAAAATCCCGACCAGTTATAGAAATTGGATTTGAAAATACCGACCAGTTATGACACTAGATTTGGAAATCACGACCAGTTATAGAAACTGGATTTGAAAATCCCGACCAGTTATAGAAACTGGATTTGAAAATCCCGACCAGTTATAGAAACTGGATTTGAAAATCCCGACCAGTTGTAAAAACTGAATTTTGAAAATCCCGACCAGTTACAAAAACTGGATTTGAAAATCCCGACCAGTTATAAAAACTAGATTTGAAAATGCCGACCAGTTATAGAAACTGTATTTGAAAATCCCGACCAGTTATAGAAACTGGATTTGAAAATCCCGACCAGTTATAAAAACTAGATTTGAAAATCCCGACCAGTTATAAAACTGGATTTGAAAATCCCGACCAGTTATAGAAACTGGATTTGAAAATCCCGACCAGTTATAAAAACTGGATTTGAAAATCCCGACGAGTTATAGAAATTGGATTTGAAAATCCCGACCTGTTATAGAAACTGTATTTGAAAATCCCGACCAGTTATAGAAACTGGATTTGAAAATCCCGACCAGTTATAACACTGAATTTGAAAATCCCGACCAGTTATAAAAACTGGATTTGAAAATCCCGACCAGTTATAAAAACTGGATTTGAAAATCCTGATCAGTTATAGAAACTGAATTTGAAAATCCTGACCAGTTATAAAAACTGGATTTGAAAATCCTGACCAGTTATAGAAACTGAATTTGAAAATCCGGACCAGTTAAAAAAACTGGATTTGAAAATCCCGACCAGTTATAAAACTAGATTTGAAAATCCCGGCGAGTTATAGAAACTGAATTTGAAAATCCTGATCAGTTATAACACTGGATTTGAAAATCCCGACCAATTATAAAACTAGATTTGAAAATCCCGACCAGTTATAGAAAATGGATTTAAAAATCCCGACCAGTTATAAATCTGTAATTGAAAATCCCGACCAGTTATAGAAACTGGATTTCAAAATCCCGACCAGTTATAGAAACTGAATTTGAAAATCCCGACCAGTTATAGAAACTGGATTTGAAAATCCCGACCAGTTATAACACTAAATTTGAAAATCCCGACCGGTTATAAAAATTGGATTTGAAAATCCCGACCAGTTATAGAAACTTGATTTGAAAATCCTGACCAGTTATAAAAACTGGATTTGAAAATCCCGACCAGTTATAAAAACTGGATTTGAAAATCCCGACCAATTATAAAACTGGATTTGAAAATCCCGACCAGTTATAGAAACTGGATTTGAAAATCCCGACCAGTTATAAAATCTGGAATTGAAAATCCCGACCAGTTATAGAAACTGGATTTCAAAATCCCGACCAGTTATAACACTGAATTTGAAAATCCCGACCGGTTATAAAAACTGGATTTGAAAATCCCGACCAGTTATAGAAACTTGATTTGAAAATCCTAACCAGTTATAGAAACTGGATTTGAAAATCCCGACTAGTTATAAAAACTGGATTTGAAAATCCCGACCAGTTATAAAACTGGATTTGAAAATCCCGACCAGTTATAGAAACTGGATTTGAAAATCCTGATCAGTTATAACACTGGATTTGAAAATCCCGACCAATTATAAAACTAGATTTGAAAATCCGGACCTGTTATAGAAACTGTATTTGAAAATCCCGACCAGTTATAAATCTAGATTTGAAAATCCCAACCAGTTATAAAACTAGATTTTAAAATCCCGACCAGTTATAGAAACTGGATTTGAAAATCTTGACCAGTTATAGAAACTGGATTTGAAAATATCGACCAGTTATAGAAACTGGATTTGAAAATCCCGACCAGTTATAAAACTGCATTTGAAAATCCCGACCAGTTATAGAAACTGGATTTGAAAATCCCGACTAGTTATAAAAACTGGATTTGAAAATCCCAACCAGTTATAAAACTAGATTTAAAAATCCCGACCAGTTATAGAAACTGCATTTGAAAATCCTGATCAGTTATAAAACTGGATTTGAAAATCCCGACCAGTTATAGAAATTGGATTTGAAAATCCCGACCAGTTATAAAAACTGGATTTGAAAATCCGGACCAGTTATAAAACTGTATTTGAAAATCCCGACCAGTTATAGAAACTGGATTTGAAAATCCCGACTAGTTATAAAAACTAGATTTTAAAATCCCAACCAGTTATAAAAACTGGATCTCAAAATCCCGACCAGTTATAAAAACTGGAGTTGAAAATCCCGACCAGTTATAACACTGAATTTGAAAATCCCGACAAGTTATAAAAACTGAATTTGAAAATCCCGACCAGTTATAGAAACTGGATTTGAAAATCCTGACCAGTTATAGAAACTGAATTTGAAATCCCGACCAGTTATAAAAACTGGATTTGAAAATCCCGACCAGTTATAAAACTGGATTTGAAAATCCCGACCAGTTATAGAAACTGGATTTGAAAATCCTGATCAGTTATAACACTGGATTTGAAAATCCCGACCAATTATAAAACTAGATTTGAAAATCCGGACCTGTTATATAAACTGTATTTGAAAATCCCGACCAGTTATAAATCTAGATTTGAAAATCCCAACCAGTTATAAAACTAGATTTTAAAATCCCGACCAGTTATAGAAACTGGATTTGAAAATCTTGACCAGTTATAGAAACTGGATTTGAAAATATCGACCAGTTATAGAAACTGGATTTGAAAATCCCGACCAGTTATAAAACTGCATTTGAAAATCCCGACCAGTTATAGAAACTAGATTTGAAAATCCCGACTAGTTATAAAAACTGGATTTGAAAATCCCAACCAGTTATAAAACTAGATTTAAAAATCCCGACCAGTTATAGAAACTGCATTTGAAAATCCTGACCAGTTATAAAACTGGATTTGAAAATCCCGACCAGTTATAGAAATTGGATTTGAAAATCCCGACCAGTTATAAAAACTGTATTTGAAAATCCCGACCAGTTATAAAACTGGATTTGAAAATCTCGACCAGTTATAGAAACTGGATTTGAAAATCCCGACTAGTTATAAAAACTGGATTTGAAAATCCCAACCAGTTATAGAAACTGGATTTCAAAATCCCGACCAGTTATAAAAACTGGAGTTGAAAATCCCGACCAGTTATAACACTGAATTTGAAAATCCCGACAAGTTATAAAAACTGAATTTGAAAATCCCGACCAGTTATAGAAACTGAATTTGAAAATCCCGACGAGTTATAGAAACTGAATTTGAAAATCCTGATGAGTTATAACACTGGATTTGAAAATCCCGACCAATTATAAAACTAGATTTGAAAATCCCGACCAGTTATAGAAAATAGATTTGAAAATCCTGATGAGTTATAACACTGGATTTGAAAATCCCGACCAATTATAAAACTAGATTTGAAAATCCCGACCAGTTATAGAAAATGGATTTGAAAATTCCGACCAGTTATAAAACTGGATATAAAAATCCCGACCAGTTATAAAACTAGATTTGAAAATCCTGACTTGTTATAGATACTTGATTTGAAAATCCCGACCAGTTATAAAAACTGGAGTTAAAATCCCGACCAGTTATAGAAACTGGATTTGAAAATCCCGACCAGTTATAGAAACTGGATTTGAAAATCCCGACCAGTTATAAAAACTGGATTTGAAAATCCCGACCAGTTATAAAACTGGATTTGAAAATCCCGACCAGTTATAGAAACTGGATTTGAAAATTCTGATCAGTTATAACACTGGATTTGAAAATCCCGACCAATTATAAAACTAGATTTGAAAATCCGGACCTGTTATAGAAACTGGATTTGAAAATCCCGACCAGTTATAAATCTGGATTTGAAAATCCCAACCAGTTATAAAACTAGATTTTAAAATCCCGACCAGTTATAGAAACTGGATTTGAAAATCTTGACCAGTTATAGAAACTGGATTTGAAAATCCCGACCAGTTATAAAAACTAGATTTGAAAATCCCAACCAGTGATAGAAATTGGATTTGAAAATCCTGACCAGTTATAGAAACTGGATTTGAAAATATCGACCAGTTATAGAAACTGGATTTGAAAATCCGGACCAGTTATAAAACTGTATTTGAAAATCCCGACCAGTTATAGAAACTGGATTTGAAAATCCCGACTAGTTATACAAAATGGATTTGAAAATCCCAACCAGTTATAAAAACTGGATTTCAAAATCCCGACCAGTTATAAAAACTGGAGTTGAAAATCCCGACTAGTTATAACACTGAATTTGAAAATCCCGACAAGTTATAAAAACTGAATTTGAAAATCCCGACCAGTTATAGAAACTGGATTTGAAAATCCTGACCAGTTATAGAAACTGAATTTGAAATCCCGACCAGTTATAAAAACTGGATTTGAAAATCCCGACCAGTTATAAAACTGGATTTGAAAATCCCGACGAGTTATAGAAACTGAATTTGAAAATCCTGATGAGTTATAACACTGGATTTGAAAATCCCGACCAATTATAAAACTAGATTTGAAAATCCCGACCAGTTATAGAAAATGGATTTGAAAATTCCGACCAGTTATAAAACTGGATATGAAAATCCCGACCAGTTATAAAACTAGATTTGAAAATCCCGACTTGTTATAGATACTTGATTTGAAAATTCCGACCAATTATAAAAACTGGAGTTAAAAATCCCGACCAGTTATAGAAACTGGATTTGAAAATCCCGACCAGTTATAGAAACTGGATTTGAAAATCCCGGCCAGTTATAAAAACTGGATTTGAAAATCCCGGCCAGTTATAAAAACTGGATTTGAAAATCCCGACCAGTTATAAAACTGGATTTGAAAATCCCGACCAGTTATAGAAACTGGATTTGAAAATTCTGATCAGTTATAACACTGGATTTGAAAATCCCGACCAATTATAAAACTAGATTTGAAAATCCGGACCTGTTATAGCAACTGGATTTGAAAATCCCGACCTGTTATAAATCTGGATTTGAAAATCCCAACCAGTTATAAAACTAGATTTAAAAATCCCGACCAGTTATAGAAACTGCATTTGAAAATCCTGACCAGTTATAAAACTGGATTTGAAAATCCCGACCAGTTATAGAAATTGGATTTGAAAATACCGACCAGTTATGACACTAGATTTGGAAATCACGACCAGTTATAGAAACTGGATTTGAAAATCCCGACCAGTTATAGAAACTGGATTTGAAAATCCCGACCAGTTATAGAAACTGGATTTGAAAATCCCGACCAGTTGTAAAAACTGAATTTTGAAAATCCCGACCAGTTACAAAAACTGGATTTGAAAATCCCGACCAGTTATAAAAACTAGATTTGAAAATGCCGACCAGTTATAGAAACTGTATTTGAAAATCCCGACCAGTTATAGAAACTGGATTTGAAAATCCCGACCAGTTATAAAAACTAGATTTGAAAATCCCGACCAGTTATAAAACTGGATTTGAAAATCCCGACCAGTTATAGAAACTGGATTTGAAAATCCCGACCAGTTATAAAAACTGGATTTGAAAATCCCGACGAGTTATAGAAATTGGATTTGAAAATCCCGACCTGTTATAGAAACTGTATTTGAAAATCCCGACCAGTTATAGAAACTGGATTTGAAAATCCCGACCAGTTATAACACTGAATTTGAAAATCCCGACCAGTTATAAAAACTGGATTTGAAAATCCCGACCAGTTATAAAAACTGGATTTGAAAATCCTGATCAGTTATAGAAACTGAATTTGAAAATCCTGACCAGTTATAAAAACTGGATTTGAAAATCCTGACCAGTTATAGAAACTGAATTTGAAAATCCGGACCAGTTAAAAAAACTGGATTTGAAAATCCCGACCAGTTATAAAACTAGATTTGAAAATCCCGGCGAGTTATAGAAACTGAATTTGAAAATCCTGATCAGTTATAACACTGGATTTGAAAATCCCGACCAATTATAAAACTAGATTTGAAAATCCCGACCAGTTATAGAAAATGGATTTAAAAATCCCGACCAGTTATAAATCTGTAATTGAAAATCCCGACCAGTTATAGAAACTGGATTTCAAAATCCCGACCAGTTATAGAAACTGAATTTGAAAATCCCGACCAGTTATAGAAACTGGATTTGAAAATCCCGACCAGTTATAACACTAAATTTGAAAATCCCGACCGGTTATAAAAATTGGATTTGAAAATCCCGACCAGTTATAGAAACTTGATTTGAAAATCCTGACCAGTTATAAAAACTGGATTTGAAAATCCCGACCAGTTATAAAAACTGGATTTGAAAATCCCGACCAATTATAAAACTGGATTTGAAAATCCCGACCAGTTATAGAAACTGGATTTGAAAATCCCGACCAGTTATAAAATCTGGAATTGAAAATCCCGACCAGTTATAGAAACTGGATTTCAAAATCCCGACCAGTTATAACACTGAATTTGAAAATCCCGACCGGTTATAAAAACTGGATTTGAAAATCCCGACCAGTTATAGAAACTTGATTTGAAAATCCTAACCAGTTATAGAAACTGGATTTGAAAATCCCGACTAGTTATAAAAACTGGATTTGAAAATCCCGACCAGTTATAAAACTGGATTTGAAAATCCCGACCAGTTATAGAAACTGGATTTGAAAATCCTGATCAGTTATAACACTGGATTTGAAAATCCCGACCAATTATAAAACTAGATTTGAAAATCCGGACCTGTTATAGAAACTGTATTTGAAAATCCCGACCAGTTATAAATCTAGATTTGAAAATCCCAACCAGTTATAAAACTAGATTTTAAAATCCCGACCAGTTATAGAAACTGGATTTGAAAATCTTGACCAGTTATAGAAACTGGATTTGAAAATATCGACCAGTTATAGAAACTGGATTTGAAAATCCCGACCAGTTATAAAACTGCATTTGAAAATCCCGACCAGTTATAGAAACTGGATTTGAAAATCCCGACTAGTTATAAAAACTGGATTTGAAAATCCCAACCAGTTATAAAACTAGATTTAAAAATCCCGACCAGTTATAGAAACTGCATTTGAAAATCCTGACCAGTTATAAAACTGGATTTGAAAATCCCGACCAGTTATAGAAATTGGATTTGAAAATCCCGACCAGTTATAAAAACTGGATTTGAAAATCCCGACCAGTTATAAAACTGGATTTGAAAATCTCGACCAGTTATAGAAACTGGATTTGAAAATCCCGACTAGTTATAAAAACTGGATTTGAAAATCCCAACCAGTTATAGAAACTGGATTTCAAAATCCCGACCAGTTATAAAAACTGGAGTTGAAAATCCCGACCAGTTATAACACTGAATTTGAAAATCCCGACAAGTTATAAAAACTGAATTTGAAAATCCCGACCAGTTATAGAAACTGGATTTGAAAATCCTGACCAGTTATAGAAACTGAATTTGAAATCCCGACCAGTTATAAAAACTGGATTTGAAAATCCCGACCAGTTATAAAACTGGATTTGAAAATCCCGACGAGTTATAGAAACTGAATTTGAAAATCCTGATGAGTTATAACACTGGATTTGAAAATCCCGACCAATTATAAAACTAGATTTGAAAATCCCGACCAGTTATAGAAAATGGATTTGAAAATTCCGACCAGTTATAAAACTGGATATGAAAATCCCGACCAGTTATAAAACTAGATTTGAAAATCCCGACTTGTTATAGATACTTGATTTGAAAATCCCGACCAGTTATAAAAACTGGAGTTAAAATCCCGACCAGTTATAGAAACTGGATTTGAAAATCCTGACCAGTTATAGAAACTGGATTTGAAAATCCCGACCAGTTATAAAAACTGGATTTGAAAATCCCGACCAGTTATAAAACTGGATTTGAAAATCCCGACCAGTTATAGAAACTGGATTTGAAAATTCTGATCAGTTATAACACTGGATTTGAAAATCCCGACCAATTATAAAACTAGATTTGAAAATCCGGACCTGTTATAGAAACTGGATTTGAAAATCCCGACCAGTTATAAATCTGGATTTGAAAATCCCAACCAGTTATAAAACTAGATTTTAAAATCCCGACCAGTTATAGAAACTGGATTTGAAAATCTTGACCAGTTATAGAAACTGGATTTGAAAATCCCGACCAGTTATAAAAACTAAATTTGAAAATCCCAACCAGTTGTAGAAACTGGATTTGAAAATCCTGACCAGTTATAGAAACTGGATTTGAAAATATCGACCAGTTATAGAAACTGGATTTGAAAATCCGGACCAGTTATAAAACTGTATTTGAAAATCCCGACCAGTTATAGAAACTGGATTTGAAAATCCCGACTAGTTATAAAAACTGGATTTGAAAATCCCGACCAATTATAAAACTAGATTTGAAAATCCGGACCTGTTATAGCAACTGGATTTGAAAATCCCGACCTGTTATAAATCTGGATTTGAAAATCCCAACCAGTTATAAAACTAGATTTAAAAATCCCGACCAGTTATAGAAATTGCATTTGAAAATCCTGACCAGTTATAAAACTGGATTTGAAAATCCCGACCAGTTATAGAAATTGGATTTGAAAATACCGACCAGTTATGACACTAGATTTGGAAATCACGACCAGTTATAGAAACTGGATTTGAAAATCCCGACCAGTTATAGAAACTGGATTTGAAAATCCCGACCAGTTATAGAAACTGGATTTGAAAATCCCGACCAGTTGTAAAAACTGAATTTTGAAAATCCCGACCAGTGACAAAAACTGGATTTGAAAATCCTGACCAGTTATAGAAACTGGATTTGAAAATATCGACCAGTTATAGAAACTGGATTTGAAAATCCGGACCAGTTATAAAACTGTATTTGAAAATCCCGACCAGTTATAGAAACTGGATTTGAAAATCCCGACTAGTTATACAAAATGGATTTGAAAATCACAACCAGTTATAAAAACTGGATTTCAAAATCCCGACCAGTTATAAAAACTGGAGTTGAAAATCCCGACTAGTTATAACACTGAATTTGAAAATCCCGACAAGTTATAAAAACTGAATTTGAAAATCCCGACCAGTTATAGAAACTGGATTTGAAAATCCTGACCAGTTATAGAAACTGAATTTGAAATCCCGACCAGTTATAAAAACTGGATTTGAAAATCCCGACCAGTTATAAAACTGGATTTGAAAATCCCGACGAGTTATAGAAACTGAATTTGAAAATCCTGATGAGTTATAACACTGGATTTGAAAATCCCGACCAATTATAAAACTAGATTTGAAAATCCCGACCAGTTATAGAAAATGGATTTGAAAATTCCGACCAGTTATAAAACTGGATATGAAAATCCCGACCAGTTATAAAACTAGATTTGAAAATCCCGACTTGTTATAGATACTTGATTTGAAAATTCCGACCAATTATAAAAACTGGAGTTAAAAATCCCGACCAGTTATAGAAACTGGATTTGAAAATCCCGACCAGTTATAGAAACTGGATTTGAAAATCCCGGCCAGTTATAAAAACTGGATTTGAAAATCCCGACCAGTTATAAAACTGGATTTGAAAATCCCGACCAGTTATAGAAACTGGATTTGAAAATTCTGATCAGTTATAACACTGGATTTGAAAATCCCGACCAATTATAAAACTAGATTTGAAAATCCGGACCTGTTATAGCAACTGGATTTGAAAATCCCGACCTGTTATAAATCTGGATTTGAAAATCCCAACCAGTTATAAAACTAGATTTAAAAATCCCGACCAGTTATAGAAACTGCATTTGAAAATCCTGACCAGTTATAAAACTGGATTTGAAAATCCCGACCAGTTATAGAAATTGGATTTGAAAATACCGACCAGTTATGACACTAGATTTGGAAATCACGACCAGTTATAGAAACTGGATTTGAAAATCCCGACCAGTTATAGAAACTGGATTTGAAAATCCCGACCAGTTATAGAAACTGGATTTGAAAATCCCGACCAGTTGTAAAAACTGAATTTTGAAAATCCCGACCAGTTACAAAAACTGGATTTGAAAATCCCGACCAGTTATAAAAACTAGATTTGAAAATGCCGACCAGTTATAGAAACTGTATTTGAAAATCCCGACCAGTTATAGAAACTGGATTTGAAAATCCCGACCAGTTATAAAAACTAGATTTGAAAATCCCGACCAGTTATAAAACTGGATTTGAAAATCCCGACCAGTTATAGAAACTGGATTTGAAAATCCCGACCAGTTATAAAAACTGGATTTGAAAATCCCGACGAGTTATAGAAATTGGATTTGAAAATCCCGACCTGTTATAGAAACTGTATTTGAAAATCCCGACCAGTTATAGAAACTGGATTTGAAAATCCCGACCAGTTATAACACTGAATTTGAAAATCCCGACCAGTTATAAAAACTGGATTTGAAAATCCCGACCAGTTATAAAAACTGGATTTGAAAATCCTGATCAGTTATAGAAACTGAATTTGAAAATCCTGACCAGTTATAAAAACTGGATTTGAAAATCCTGACCAGTTATAGAAACTGAATTTGAAAATCCGGACCAGTTAAAAAAACTGGATTTGAAAATCCCGACCAGTTATAAAACTAGATTTGAAAATCCCGGCGAGTTATAGAAACTGAATTTGAAAATCCTGATCAGTTATAACACTGGATTTGAAAATCCCGACCAATTATAAAACTAGATTTGAAAATCCCGACCAGTTATAGAAAATGGATTTAAAAATCCCGACCAGTTATAAATCTGTAATTGAAAATCCCGACCAGTTATAGAAACTGGATTTCAAAATCCCGACCAGTTATAGAAACTGAATTTGAAAATCCCGACCAGTTATAGAAACTGGATTTGAAAATCCCGACCAGTTATAACACTAAATTTGAAAATCCCGACCGGTTATAAAAATTGGATTTGAAAATCCCGACCAGTTATAGAAACTTGATTTGAAAATCCTGACCAGTTATAAAAACTGGATTTGAAAATCCCGACCAGTTATAAAAACTGGATTTGAAAATCCCGACCAATTATAAAACTGGATTTGAAAATCCCGACCAGTTATAGAAACTGGATTTGAAAATCCCGACCAGTTATAAAATCTGGAATTGAAAATCCCGACCAGTTATAGAAACTGGATTTCAAAATCCCGACCAGTTATAACACTGAATTTGAAAATCCCGACCGGTTATAAAAACTGGATTTGAAAATCCCGACCAGTTATAGAAACTTGATTTGAAAATCCTAACCAGTTATAGAAACTGGATTTGAAAATCCCGACTAGTTATAAAAACTGGATTTGAAAATCCCGACCAGTTATAAAACTGGATTTGAAAATCCCGACCAGTTATAGAAACTGGATTTGAAAATCCTGATCAGTTATAACACTGGATTTGAAAATCCCGACCAATTATAAAACTAGATTTGAAAATCCGGACCTGTTATAGAAACTGTATTTGAAAATCCCGACCAGTTATAAATCTAGATTTGAAAATCCCAACCAGTTATAAAACTAGATTTTAAAATCCCGACCAGTTATAGAAACTGGATTTGAAAATCTTGACCAGTTATAGAAACTGGATTTGAAAATATCGACCAGTTATAGAAACTGGATTTGAAAATCCCGACCAGTTATAAAACTGCATTTGAAAATCCCGACCAGTTATAGAAACTGGATTTGAAAATCCCGACTAGTTATAAAAACTGGATTTGAAAATCCCAACCAGTTATAAAACTAGATTTAAAAATCCCGACCAGTTATAGAAACTGCATTTGAAAATCCTGACCAGTTATAAAACTGGATTTGAAAATCCCGACCAGTTATAGAAATTGGATTTGAAAATCCCGACCAGTTATAAAAACTGGATTTGAAAATCCGGACCAGTTATAAAACTGTATTTGAAAATCCCGACCAGTTATAGAAACTGGATTTGAAAATCCCGACTAGTTATAAAAACTAGATTTTAAAATCCCAACCAGTTATAAAAACTGGATCTCAAAATCCCGACCAGTTATAAAAACTGGAGTTGAAAATCCCGACCAGTTATAACACTGAATTTGAAAATCCCGACAAGTTATAAAAACTGAATTTGAAAATCCTGACCAGTTATAGAAACTGGATTTGAAAATCCTGACCAGTTATAGAAACTGAATTTGAAATCCCGACCAGTTATAAAAACTGGATTTGAAAATCCCGACCAGTTATAAAACTGGATTTGAAAATCCCGACCAGTTATAGAAACTGGATTTGAAAATCCTGATCAGTTATAACACTGGATTTGAAAATCCCGACCAATTATAAAACTAGATTTGAAAATCCGGACCTGTTATATAAACTGTATTTGAAAATCCCGACCAGTTATAAATCTAGATTTGAAAATCCCAACCAGTTATAAAACTAGATTTTAAAATCCCGACCAGTTATAGAAACTGGATTTGAAAATCTTGACCAGTTATAGAAACTGGATTTGAAAATATCGACCAGTTATAGAAACTGGATTTGAAAATCCCGACCAGTTATAAAACTGCATTTGAAAATCCCGACCAGTTATAGAAACTAGATTTGAAAATCCCGACTAGTTATAAAAACTGGATTTGAAAATCCCAACCAGTTATAAAACTAGATTTAAAAATCCCGACCAGTTATAGAAACTGCATTTGAAAATCCTGACCAGTTATAAAACTGGATTTGAAAATCCCGACCAGTTATAGAAATTGGATTTGAAAATCCCGACCAGTTATAAAAACTGTATTTGAAAATCCCGACCAGTTATAAAACTGGATTTGAAAATCTCGACCAGTTATAGAAACTGGATTTGAAAATCCCGACTAGTTATAAAAACTGGATTTGAAAATCCCAACCAGTTATAGAAACTGGATTTCAAAATCCCGACCAGTTATAAAAACTGGAGTTGAAAATCCCGACCAGTTATAACACTGAATTTGAAAATCCCGACAAGTTATAAAAACTGAATTTGAAAATCCCGACCAGTTATAGAAACTGAATTTGAAAATCCCGACGAGTTATAGAAACTGAATTTGAAAATCCTGATGAGTTATAACACTGGATTTGAAAATCCCGACCAATTATAAAACTAGATTTGAAAATCCCGACCAGTTATAGAAAATAGATTTGAAAATCCTGATGAGTTATAACACTGGATTTGAAAATCCCGACCAATTATAAAACTAGATTTGAAAATCCCGACCAGTTATAGAAAATGGATTTGAAAATTCCGACCAGTTATAAAACTGGATATAAAAATCCCGACCAGTTATAAAACTAGATTTGAAAATCCTGACTTGTTATAGATACTTGATTTGAAAATCCCGACCAGTTATAAAAACTGGAGTTAAAATCCCGACCAGTTATAGAAACTGGATTTGAAAATCCCGACCAGTTATAGAAACTGGATTTGAAAATCCCGACCAGTTATAAAAACTGGATTTGAAAATCCCGACCAGTTATAAAACTGGATTTGAAAATCCCGACCAGTTATAGAAACTGGATTTGAAAATTCTGATCAGTTATAACACTGGATTTGAAAATCCCGACCAATTATAAAACTAGATTTGAAAATCCGGACCTGTTATAGAAACTGGATTTGAAAATCCCGACCAGTTATAAATCTGGATTTGAAAATCCCAACCAGTTATAAAACTAGATTTTAAAATCCCGACCAGTTATAGAAACTGGATTTGAAAATCTTGACCAGTTATAGAAACTGGATTTGAAAATCCCGACCAGTTATAAAAACTAGATTTGAAAATCCCAACCAGTGATAGAAATTGGATTTGAAAATCCTGACCAGTTATAGAAACTGGATTTGAAAATATCGACCAGTTATAGAAACTGGATTTGAAAATCCGGACCAGTTATAAAACTGTATTTGAAAATCCCGACCAGTTATAGAAACTGGATTTGAAAATCCCGACTAGTTATACAAAATGGATTTGAAAATCCCAACCAGTTATAAAAACTGGATTTCAAAATCCCGACCAGTTATAAAAACTGGAGTTGAAAATCCCGACTAGTTATAACACTGAATTTGAAAATCCCGACAAGTTATAAAAACTGAATTTGAAAATCCCGACCAGTTATAGAAACTGGATTTGAAAATCCTGACCAGTTATAGAAACTGAATTTGAAATCCCGACCAGTTATAAAAACTGGATTTGAAAATCCCGACCAGTTATAAAACTGGATTTGAAAATCCCGACGAGTTATAGAAACTGAATTTGAAAATCCTGATGAGTTATAACACTGGATTTGAAAATCCCGACCAATTATAAAACTAGATTTGAAAATCCCGACCAGTTATAGAAAATGGATTTGAAAATTCCGACCAGTTATAAAACTGGATATGAAAATCCCGACCAGTTATAAAACTAGATTTGAAAATCCCGACTTGTTATAGATACTTGATTTGAAAATTCCGACCAATTATAAAAACTGGAGTTAAAAATCCCGACCAGTTATAGAAACTGGATTTGAAAATCCCGACCAGTTATAGAAACTGGATTTGAAAATCCCGGCCAGTTATAAAAACTGGATTTGAAAATCCCGACCAGTTATAAAACTGGATTTGAAAATCCCGACCAGTTATAGAAACTGGATTTGAAAATTCTGATCAGTTATAACACTGGATTTGAAAATCCCGACCAATTATAAAACTAGATTTGAAAATCCGGACCTGTTATAGCAACTGGATTTGAAAATCCCGACCTGTTATAAATCTGGATTTGAAAATCCCAACCAGTTATAAAACTAGATTTAAAAATCCCGACCAGTTATAGAAACTGCATTTGAAAATCCTGACCAGTTATAAAACTGGATTTGAAAATCCCGACCAGTTATAGAAATTGGATTTGAAAATACCGACCAGTTATGACACTAGATTTGGAAATCACGACCAGTTATAGAAACTGGATTTGAAAATCCCGACCAGTTATAGAAACTGGATTTGAAAATCCCGACCAGTTATAGAAACTGGATTTGAAAATCCCGACCAGTTGTAAAAACTGAATTTTGAAAATCCCGACCAGTTACAAAAACTGGATTTGAAAATCCCGACCAGTTATAAAAACTAGATTTGAAAATGCCGACCAGTTATAGAAACTGTATTTGAAAATCCCGACCAGTTATAGAAACTGGATTTGAAAATCCCGACCAGTTATAAAAACTAGATTTGAAAATCCCGACCAGTTATAAAACTGGATTTGAAAATCCCGACCAGTTATAGAAACTGGATTTGAAAATCCCGACCAGTTATAAAAACTGGATTTGAAAATCCCGACGAGTTATAGAAATTGGATTTGAAAATCCCGACCTGTTATAGAAACTGTATTTGAAAATCCCGACCAGTTATAGAAACTGGATTTGAAAATCCCGACCAGTTATAACACTGAATTTGAAAATCCCGACCAGTTATAAAAACTGGATTTGAAAATCCCGACCAGTTATAAAAACTGGATTTGAAAATCCTGATCAGTTATAGAAACTGAATTTGAAAATCCTGACCAGTTATAAAAACTGGATTTGAAAATCCTGACCAGTTATAGAAACTGAATTTGAAAATCCGGACCAGTTAAAAAAACTGGATTTGAAAATCCCGACCAGTTATAAAACTAGATTTGAAAATCCCGGCGAGTTATAGAAACTGAATTTGAAAATCCTGATCAGTTATAACACTGGATTTGAAAATCCCGACCAATTATAAAACTAGATTTGAAAATCCCGACCAGTTATAGAAAATGGATTTAAAAATCCCGACCAGTTATAAATCTGTAATTGAAAATCCCGACCAGTTATAGAAACTGGATTTCAAAATCCCGACCAGTTATAGAAACTGAATTTGAAAATCCCGACCAGTTATAGAAACTGGATTTGAAAATCCCGACCAGTTATAACACTAAATTTGAAAATCCCGACCGGTTATAAAAATTGGATTTGAAAATCCCGACCAGTTATAGAAACTTGATTTGAAAATCCTGACCAGTTATAAAAACTGGATTTGAAAATCCCGACCAGTTATAAAAACTGGATTTGAAAATCCCGACCAATTATAAAACTGGATTTGAAAATCCCGACCAGTTATAGAAACTGGATTTGAAAATCCCGACCAGTTATAAAATCTGGAATTGAAAATCCCGACCAGTTATAGAAACTGGATTTCAAAATCCCGACCAGTTATAACACTGAATTTGAAAATCCCGACCGGTTATAAAAACTGGATTTGAAAATCCCGACCAGTTATAGAAACTTGATTTGAAAATCCTAACCAGTTATAGAAACTGGATTTGAAAATCCCGACTAGTTATAAAAACTGGATTTGAAAATCCCGACCAGTTATAAAACTGGATTTGAAAATCCCGACCAGTTATAGAAACTGGATTTGAAAATCCTGATCAGTTATAACACTGGATTTGAAAATCCCGACCAATTATAAAACTAGATTTGAAAATCCGGACCTGTTATAGAAACTGTATTTGAAAATCCCGACCAGTTATAAATCTAGATTTGAAAATCCCAACCAGTTATAAAACTAGATTTTAAAATCCCGACCAGTTATAGAAACTGGATTTGAAAATCTTGACCAGTTATAGAAACTGGATTTGAAAATATCGACCAGTTATAGAAACTGGATTTGAAAATCCCGACCAGTTATAAAACTGCATTTGAAAATCCCGACCAGTTATAGAAACTGGATTTGAAAATCCCGACTAGTTATAAAAACTGGATTTGAAAATCCCAACCAGTTATAAAACTAGATTTAAAAATCCCGACCAGTTATAGAAACTGCATTTGAAAATCCTGACCAGTTATAAAACTGGATTTGAAAATCCCGACCAGTTATAGAAATTGGATTTGAAAATCCCGACCAGTTATAAAAACTGGATTTGAAAATCCCGACCAGTTATAAAACTGGATTTGAAAATCTCGACCAGTTATAGAAACTGGATTTGAAAATCCCGACTAGTTATAAAAACTGGATTTGAAAATCCCAACCAGTTATAGAAACTGGATTTCAAAATCCCGACCAGTTATAAAAACTGGAGTTGAAAATCCCGACCAGTTATAACACTGAATTTGAAAATCCCGACAAGTTATAAAAACTGAATTTGAAAATCCCGACCAGTTATAGAAACTGGATTTGAAAATCCTGACCAGTTATAGAAACTGAATTTGAAATCCCGACCAGTTATAAAAACTGGATTTGAAAATCCCGACCAGTTATAAAACTGGATTTGAAAATCCCGACGAGTTATAGAAACTGAATTTGAAAATCCTGATGAGTTATAACACTGGATTTGAAAATCCCGACCAATTATAAAACTAGATTTGAAAATCTCGACCAGTTATAGAAAATGGATTTGAAAATTCCGACCAGTTATAAAACTGGATATGAAAATCCCGACCAGTTATAAAACTAGATTTGAAAATCCCGACTTGTTATAGATACTTGATTTGAAAATCCCGACCAGTTATAAAAACTGGAGTTAAAATCCCGACCAGTTATAGAAACTGGATTTGAAAATCCTGACCAGTTATAGAAACTGGATTTGAAAATCCCGACCAGTTATAAAAACTGGATTTGAAAATCCCGACCAGTTATAAAACTGGATTTGAAAATCCCGACCAGTTATAGAAACTGGATTTGAAAATTCTGATCAGTTATAACACTGGATTTGAAAATCCCGACCAATTATAAAACTAGATTTGAAAATCCGGACCTGTTATAGAAACTGGATTTGAAAATCCCGACCAGTTATAAATCTGGATTTGAAAATCCCAACCAGTTATAAAACTAGATTTTAAAATCCCGACCAGTTATAGAAACTGGATTTGAAAATCTTGACCAGTTATAGAAACTGGATTTGAAAATCCCGACCAGTTATAAAAACTAGATTTGAAAATCCCAACCAGTTGTAGAAACTGGATTTGAAAATCCTGACCAGTTATAGAAACTGGATTTGAAAATATCGACCAGTTATAGAAACTGGATTTGAAAATCCGGACCAGTTATAAAACTGTATTTGAAAATCCCGACCAGTTATAGAAACTGGATTTGAAAATCCCGACTAGTTATAAAAACTGGATTTGAAAATCCCGACCAATTATAAAACTAGATTTGAAAATCCGGACCTGTTATAGCAACTGGATTTGAAAATCCCGACCTGTTATAAATCTGGATTTGAAAATCCCAACCAGTTATAAAACTAGATTTAAAAATCCCGACCAGTTATAGAAATTGCATTTGAAAATCCTGACCAGTTATAAAACTGGATTTGAAAATCCCGACCAGTTATAGAAATTGGATTTGAAAATACCGACCAGTTATGACACTAGATTTGGAAATCACGACCAGTTATAGAAACTGGATTTGAAAATCCCGACCAGTTATAGAAACTGGATTTGAAAATCCCGACCAGTTATAGAAACTGGATTTGAAAATCCCGACCAGTTGTAAAAACTGAATTTTGAAAATCCCGACCAGTTACAAAAACTGGATTTGAAAATCCCGACCAGTTATAAAAACTAGATTTGAAAATCCCGACCAGTTATAAAAACTGGATTTGAAAATCCCGACCAGTTATAAAAACTGGATTTGAAAATCCTGATCAGTTATAGAAACTGAATTTGAAAATCCTGACCAGTTATAAAAACTAGATTTGAAAATCCCGACCAGTTATAAAACTGGATTTGAAAATCCCGACCAGTTATAAAAACTGGATTTGAAAATCCCGACCAGTTATAAAAACTGGATTTGAAAATCCCGACCAGTTATAGAAACTGGATTTGAAAATCCCGACCTGTTATAGAAACTGGATTTGAAAATCCCGACCAGTTATAACACTGAATTTGAAAATCCCGACCAGTTATAAAAACTGGATTTGAAAATCCCGACCAGTTATAAAAACTGGATTTGAAAATCCTGATCAGTTATAGAAACTCAATTTGAAAATCCTGACCAGTTATAAAAACTGGATTTGAAAATCCTGACCAGTTATAGAAACTGAATTTGAAAATCCGGACCAGTTATAAAAACTGGATTTGAAAATCCCGACCAGTTATAAAACTAGATTTGAAAATCCCGACGAGTTATAGAAACTGAATTTGAAAATCCTGATCAGTTATAACACTGGATTTGAAAATCCCGACCAATTATAAAACTAGATTTGAAAATCCCGACCAGTTATAGAAAATGGATTTAAAAATCCCGACCAGTTATAAATCTGTAATTGAAAATCCCGACCAGTTATAGACACTGGATTTCAAAATCCCGACCAGTTATAGAAACTGAATTTGAAAATCCCGAATAGTTATAGAAACTGGATTTGAAAATCCCGACCAGTTATAACACTAAATTTGAAAATCCCGACCAGTTATAACACTAAATTTGAAAATCACGACCGGTTATAAAAACTGGATTTGAAAATCCCGACCAGTTATAGAAACTTGATTTGAAAATCCTGACCAGTTATAAAAACTGGATTTGAAAATCCCGACCAGTTATAAAAACTGGATTTGAAAATCCCGACCAATTATAAAACTGGATTTGAAAATCCCGACCAGTTATAGAAACTGGATTTGAAAATCCCGACCAGTTATAAAATCTGGAATTGAAAATCCCGACAAGTTATAGAAACTGGATTTCAAAATCCCGACCAGTTATAACACTGAATTTGAAAATCCCGACCGGTTATAAAAACTGGATTTGAAAATTCCGACCAGTTATAGAAACTTGATTTGAAAATCCTGACCAGTTATAGAAACTGGATTTGAAAATCCCGACCAGTTATAAAAACAGGATTTGAAAATCCCGACCAGTTATAAAACTGGATTTGAAAATCCCGACCAGTTATAGAAACTGGATTTGAAAATCCTGATCAGTTATAACACTGGATTTGAAAATCCCGACCAATTATAAAACTAGATTTGAAAATCCGGACCTGTTATATAAACTGTATTTGAAAATCCCGACCAGTTATAAATCTAGATTTGAAAATCCCGACCAGTTATAAAACTAGATTTTAAAATCCCGACCAGTTATAGAAACTGGATTTGAAAATCCCGACCAGTTATAAAAACTGAATTTGAAAATCCCGACCAGTTATAGAAACTGGATTTGAAAATCCCGACCTGTTATAGAAACTGGATTTGAAAATCCCGACCAGTTATAGAAACTGGATTTGAAAATCCCGACCAGTTATAACACTGAATTTGAAAATCCCGACCAGTTATAAAAACTGGATTTGAAAATCCCGACCAGTTATAAAAACTGGATTTGAAAATCCTGATCAGTTATAGAAACTCAATTTGAAAATCCTGACCAGTTATAAAAACTGGATTTGAAAATCCTGACCAGTTATAGAAACTGAATTTGAAAATCCGGACCAGTTATAAAAACTGGATTTGAAAATCCCGACCAGTTATAAAACTAGATTTGAAAATCCCGACGAGTTATAGAAACTGAATTTGAAAATCCTGATCAGTTATAACACTGGATTTGAAAATCCCGACCAATTATAAAACTAGATTTGAAAATCCCGACCAGTTATAGAAAATGGATTTAAAAATCCCGACCAGTTATAAATCTGTAATTGAAAATCCCGACCAGTTATAGAAACTGGATTTCAAAATCCCGACCAGTTATAGAAACTGAATTTGAAAATCCCGAATAGTTATAGAAACTGGATTTGAAAATCCCGACCAGTTATAACACTAAATTTGAAAATCCCGACCAGTTATAACACTAAATTTGAAAATCACGACCGGTTATAAAAACTGGATTTGAAAATCCCGACCAGTTATAGAAACTTGATTTGAAAATCCTGACCAGTTATAAAAACTGGATTTGAAAATCCCGACCAGTTATAAAAACTGGATTTGAAAATCCCGACCAATTATAAAACTGGATTTGAAAATCCCGACCAGTTATAGAAACTGGATTTGAAAATCCCGACCAGTTATAAAATCTGGAATTGAAAATCCCGACAAGTTATAGAAACTGGATTTCAAAATCCCGACCAGTTATAACACTGAATTTGAAAATCCCGACCGGTTATAAAAACTGGATTTGAAAATTCCGACCAGTTATAGAAACTTGATTTGAAAATCCTGACCAGTTATAGAAACTGGATTTGAAAATCCCGACCAGTTATAAAAACAGGATTTGAAAATCCCGACCAGTTATAAAACTGGATTTGAAAATCCCGACCAGTTATAGAAACTGGATTTGAAAATCCTGATCAGTTATAACACTGGATTTGAAAATCCCGACCAATTATAAAACTAGATTTGAAAATCCGGACCTGTTATATAAACTGTATTTGAAAATCCCGACCAGTTATAAATCTAGATTTGAAAATCCCAACCAGTTATAAAACTAGATTTTAAAATCCCGACCAGTTATAGAAACTGGATTTGAAAATCTTGACCAGTTATAGAAACTGGATTTGAAAATATCGACCAGTTATAGAAACTGGATTTGAAAATCCCGACCAGTTATAAAACTGCATTTGAAAATCCCGACCAGTTATAGAAACTGGATTTGAAAATCCCGACTAGTTATAAAAACTGGATTTGAAAATCCCAACCAGTTATAAAACTAGATTTAAAAATCCCGACCAGTTATAGAAACTGCATTTGAAAATCCTGACCAGTTATAAAACTGGATTTGAAAATCCCGACCAGTTATAGAAATTGGATTTGAAAATCCCGACCAGTTATAAAAACTGGATTTGAAAATCCCGACCAGTTATAAAACTGGATTTGAAAATCTCGACCAGTTATAGAAACTGGATTTGAAAATCCCGACTAGTTATAAAAACTGGATTTGAAAATCCCAACCAGTTATAGAAACTGGATTTCAAAATCCCGACCAGTTATAAAAACTGGAGTTGAAAATCCCGACCAGTTATAACACTGAATTTGAAAATCCCGACAAGTTATAAAAACTGAATTTGAAAATCCCGACCAGTTATAGAAACTGGATTTGAAAATCCTGACCAGTTATAGAAACTGAATTTGAAATCCCGACCAGTTATAAAAACTGGATTTGAAAATCCCGACCAGTTATAAAACTGGATTTGAAAATCCCGACGAGTTATAGAAACTGAATTTGAAAATCCTGATGAGTTATAACACTGGATTTGAAAATCCCGACCAATTATAAAACTAGATTTGAAAATCCCGACCAGTTATAGAAAATGGATTTGAAAATTCCGACCAGTTATAAAACTGGATATGAAAATCCCGACCAGTTATAAAACTAGATTTGAAAATCCTGACTTGTTATAGATACTTGATTTGAAAATCCCGACCAGTTATAAAAACTGGAGTTAAAATCCCGACCAGTTATAGAAACTGGATTTGAAAATCCCGACCAGTTATAGAAAATGGATTTGAAAATCCCGACCAGTTATAAAAACTGGATTTGAAAATCCCGACCAGTTATAAAACTGGATTTGAAAATCCCGACCAGTTATAGAAACTGGATTTGAAAATTCTGATCAGTTATAACACTGGATTTGAAAATCCCGACCAATTATAAAACTAGATTTGAAAATCCGGACCTGTTATAGAAACTGGATTTGAAAATCCCGACCAGTTATAAATCTGGATTTGAAAATCCCAACCAGTTATAAAACTAGATTTTAAAATCCCGACCAGTTATAGAAACTGGATTTGAAAATCTTGACCAGTTATAGAAACTGGATTTGAAAATCCCGACCAGTTATAAAAACTAGATTTGAAAATCCCAACCAGTTATAGAAACTGGATTTGAAAATCCTGACCAGTTATAGAAACTGGATTTGAAAATATCGACCAGTTATAGAAACTGGATTTGAAAATCCGGACCAGTTATAAAACTGTATTTGAAAATCCCGACCTGTTATAGAAACTGGATTTGAAAATCCCGACCAGTTATAGAAACTGGATTTGAAAATCCCGACCAGTTATAACACTGAATTTGAAAATCCCGACCAGTTATAAAAACTGGATTTGAAAATCCCGACCAGTTATAAAAACTGGATTTGAAAATCCTGATCAGTTATAGAAACTCAATTTGAAAATCCTGACCAGTTATAAAAACTGGATTTGAAAATCCTGACCAGTTATAGAAACTGAATTTGAAAATCCGGACCAGTTATAAAAACTGGATTTGAAAATCCCGACCAGTTATAAAACTAGATTTGAAAATCCCGACGAGTTATAGAAACTGAATTTGAAAATCCTGATCAGTTATAACACTGGATTTGAAAATCCCGACCAATTATAAAACTAGATTTGAAAATCCCGACCAGTTATAGAAAATGGATTTAAAAATCCCGACCAGTTATAAATCTGTAATTGAAAATCCCGACCAGTTATAGAAACTGGATTTCAAAATCCCGACCAGTTATAGAAACTGAATTTGAAAATCCCGAATAGTTATAGAAACTGGATTTGAAAATCCCGACCAGTTATAACACTAAATTTGAAAATCCCGACCAGTTATAACACTAAATTTGAAAATCACGACCGGTTATAAAAACTGGATTTGAAAATCCCGACCAGTTATAGAAACTTGATTTGAAAATCCTGACCAGTTATAAAAACTGGATTTGAAAATCCCGACCAGTTATAAAAACTGGATTTGAAAATCCCGACCAATTATAAAACTGGATTTGAAAATCCCGACCAGTTATAGAAACTGGATTTGAAAATCCCGACCAGTTATAAAATCTGGAATTGAAAATCCCGACAAGTTATAGAAACTGGATTTCAAAATCCCGACCAGTTATAACACTGAATTTGAAAATCCCGACCGGTTATAAAAACTGGATTTGAAAATTCCGACCAGTTATAGAAACTTGATTTGAAAATCCTGACCAGTTATAGAAACTGGATTTGAAAATCCCGACCAGTTATAAAAACAGGATTTGAAAATCCCGACCAGTTATAAAACTGGATTTGAAAATCCCGACCAGTTATAGAAACTGGATTTGAAAATCCTGATCAGTTATAACACTGGATTTGAAAATCCCGACCAATTATAAAACTAGATTTGAAAATCCGGACCTGTTATATAAACTGTATTTGAAAATCCTGACCAGTTATAAATCTAGATTTGAAAATCCCGACCAGTTATAAAACTGGATTTAAAAATCCCGACCAGTTATAGAAACTGGATTTGAAAATCCCGACCAGTTATAAAAACTGAATTTGAAAATCCCGACCAGTTATAGAAACTGGATTTGAAAATCCCGACCTGTTATAGAAACTGGATTTGAAAATCCCGACCAGTTATAGAAACTGGATTTGAAAATCCCGACCAGTTATAACACTGAATTTGAAAATCCCGACCAGTTATAAAAACTGGATTTGAAAATCCCGACCAGTTATAAAAACTGGATTTGAAAATCCTGATCAGTTATAGAAACTCAATTTGAAAATCCTGACCAGTTATAAAAACTGGATTTGAAAATCCTGACCAGTTATAGAAACTGAATTTGAAAATCCGGACCAGTTATAAAAACTGGATTTGAAAATCCCGACCAGTTATAAAACTAGATTTGAAAATCCCGACGAGTTATAGAAACTGAATTTGAAAATCCTGATCAGTTATAACACTGGATTTGAAAATCCCGACCAATTATAAAACTAGATTTGAAAATCCCGACCAGTTATAGAAAATGGATTTAAAAATCCCGACCAGTTATAAATCTGTAATTGAAAATCCCGACCAGTTATAGAAACTGGATTTCAAAATCCCGACCAGTTATAGAAACTGAATTTGAAAATCCCGAATAGTTATAGAAACTGGATTTGAAAATCCCGACCAGTTATAACACTAAATTTGAAAATCCCGACCAGTTATAACACTAAATTTGAAAATCACGACCGGTTATAAAAACTGGATTTGAAAATCCCGACCAGTTATAGAAACTTGATTTGAAAATCCTGACCAGTTATAAAAACTGGATTTGAAAATCCCGACCAGTTATAAAAACTGGATTTGAAAATCCCGACCAATTATAAAACTGGATTTGAAAATCCCGACCAGTTATAGAAACTGGATTTGAAAATCCCGACCAGTTATAAAATCTGGAATTGAAAATCCCGACAAGTTATAGAAACTGGATTTCAAAATCCCGACCAGTTATAACACTGAATTTGAAAATCCCGACCGGTTATAAAAACTGGATTTGAAAATTCCGACCAGTTATAGAAACTTGATTTGAAAATCCTGACCAGTTATAGAAACTGGATTTGAAAATCCCGACCAGTTATAAAAACAGGATTTGAAAATCCCGACCAGTTATAAAACTGGATTTGAAAATCCCGACCAGTTATAGAAACTGGATTTGAAAATCCTGATCAGTTATAACACTGGATTTGAAAATCCCGACCAATTATAAAACTAGATTTGAAAATCCGGACCTGTTATATAAACTGTATTTGAAAATCCTGACCAGTTATAAATCTAGATTTGAAAATCCCGACCAGTTATAAAACTGGATTTAAAAATCCCGACCAGTTATAGAAACTGGATTTGAAAATCCCGACCAGTTATAAAAACTGAATTTGAAAATCCCGACCAGTTATAGAAACTGGATTTGAAAATCCCGACCTGTTATAGAAACTGGATTTGAAAATCCCGACCAGTTATAGAAACTGGATTTGAAAATCCCGACCAGTTATAACACTGAATTTGAAAATCCCGACCAGTTATAAAAACTGGATTTGAAAATCCCGACCAGTTATAAAAACTGGATTTGAAAATCCTGATCAGTTATAGAAACTCAATTTGAAAATCCTGACCAGTTATAAAAACTGGATTTGAAAATCCTGACCAGTTATAGAAACTGAATTTGAAAATCCGGACCAGTTATAAAAACTGGATTTGAAAATCCCGACCAGTTATAAAACTAGATTTGAAAATCCCGACGAGTTATAGAAACTGAATTTGAAAATCCTGATCAGTTATAACACTGGATTTGAAAATCCCGACCAATTATAAAACTAGATTTGAAAATCCCGACCAGTTATAGAAAATGGATTTAAAAATCCCGACCAGTTATAAATCTGTAATTGAAAATCCCGACCAGTTATAGAAACTGGATTTCAAAATCCCGACCAGTTATAGAAACTGAATTTGAAAATCCCGAATAGTTATAGAAACTGGATTTGAAAATCCCGACCAGTTATAACACTAAATTTGAAAATCCCGACCAGTTATAACACTAAATTTGAAAATCACGACCGGTTATAAAAACTGGATTTGAAAATCCCGACCAGTTATAGAAACTTGATTTGAAAATCCTGACCAGTTATAAAAACTGGATTTGAAAATCCCGACCAGTTATAAAAACTGGATTTGAAAATCCCGACCAATTATAAAACTGGATTTGAAAATCCCGACCAGTTATAGAAACTGGATTTGAAAATCCCGACCAGTTATAAAATCTGGAATTGAAAATCCCGACAAGTTATAGAAACTGGATTTCAAAATCCCGACCAGTTATAACACTGAATTTGAAAATCCCGACCGGTTATAAAAACTGGATTTGAAAATTCCGACCAGTTATAGAAACTTGATTTGAAAATCCTGACCAGTTATAGAAACTGGATTTGAAAATCCCGACCAGTTATAAAAACAGGATTTGAAAATCCCGACCAGTTATAAAACTGGATTTGAAAATCCCGACCAGTTATAGAAACTGGATTTGAAAATCCTGATCAGTTATAACACTGGATTTGAAAATCCCGACCAATTATAAAACTAGATTTGAAAATCCGGACCTGTTATATAAACTGTATTTGAAAATCCTGACCAGTTATAAATCTAGATTTGAAAATCCCGACCAGTTATAAAACTGGATTTAAAAATCCCGACCAGTTATAGAAACTGGATTTGAAAATCCCGACCAGTTATAAAAACTGAATTTGAAAATCCCGACCAGTTATAGAAACTGGATTTGAAAATCCCGACCTGTTATAGAAACTGGATTTGAAAATCCCGACCAGTTATAGAAAATGGATTTGAAAATCCCGACCAGTTATAACACTGAATTTGAAAATCCCGACCAGTTATAAAAACTGGATTTGAAAATCCCGACCAGTTATAAAAACTGGATTTGAAAATCCTGATCAGTTATAGAAACTCAATTTGAAAATCCTGACCAGTTATAAAAACTGGATTTGAAAATCCTGACCAGTTATAGAAACTGAATTTGAAAATCCGGACCAGTTATAAAAACTGGATTTGAAAATCCCGACCAGTTATAAAACTAGATTTGAAAATCCCGACGAGTTATAGAAACTGAATTTGAAAATCCTGATCAGTTATAACACTGGATTTGAAAATCCCGACCAATTATAAAACTAGATTTGAAAATCCCGACCAGTTATAGAAAATGGATTTAAAAATCCCGACCAGTTATAAATCTGTAATTGAAAATCCCGACCAGTTATAGAAACTGGATTTCAAAATCCCGACCAGTTATAGAAACTGAATTTGAAAATCCCGAATAGTTATAGAAACTGGATTTGAAAATCCCGACCAGTTATAACACTAAATTTGAAAATCCCGACCAGTTATAACACTAAATTTGAAAATCACGACCGGTTATAAAAACTGGATTTGAAAATCCCGACCAGTTATAGAAACTTGATTTGAAAATCCTGACCAGTTATAAAAACTGGATTTGAAAATCCCGACCAGTTATAAAAACTGGATTTGAAAATCCCGACCAATTATAAAACTGGATTTGAAAATCCCGACCAGTTATAGAAACTGGATTTGAAAATCCCGACCAGTTATAAAATCTGGAATTGAAAATCCCGACAAGTTATAGAAACTGGATTTCAAAATCCCGACCAGTTATAACACTGAATTTGAAAATCCCGACCGGTTATAAAAACTGGATTTGAAAATTCCGACCAGTTATAGAAACTTGATTTGAAAATCCTGACCAGTTATAGAAACTGGATTTGAAAATCCCGACCAGTTATAAAAACAGGATTTGAAAATCCCGACCAGTTATAAAACTGGATTTGAAAATCCCGACCAGTTATAGAAACTGGATTTGAAAATCCTGATCAGTTATAACACTGGATTTGAAAATCCCGACCAATTATAAAACTAGATTTGAAAATCCGGACCTGTTATATAAACTGTATTTGAAAATCCCGACCAGTTATAAATCTAGATTTGAAAATCCCAACCAGTTATAAAACTAGATTTTAAAATCCCGACCAGTTATAGAAACTGGATTTGAAAATCCTGATCAGTTATAACACTGGATTTGAAAATCCCGACCAATTATAAAACTAGATTTGAAAATCCGGACCTGTTATATAAACTGTATTTGAAAATCCCGACCAGTTATAAATCTAGATTTGAAAATCCCAACCAGTTATAAAACTAGATTTTAAAATCCCGACCAGTTATAGAAACTGGATTTGAAAATCTTGACCAGTTATAGAAACTGGATTTGAAAATATCGACCAGTTATAGAAACTGGATTTGAAAATCCCGACCAGTTATAAAACTGCATTTGAAAATCCCGACCAGTTATAGAAACTGGATTTGAAAATCCCGACTAGTTATAAAAACTGGATTTGAAAATCCCAACCAGTTATAAAACTAGATTTAAAAATCCCGACCAGTTATAGAAACTGCATTTGAAAATCCTGACCAGTTATAAAACTGGATTTGAAAATCCCGACCAGTTATAGAAATTGGATTTGAAAATCCCGACCAGTTATAAAAACTGGATTTGAAAATCCCGACCAGTTATAAAACTGGATTTGAAAATCTCGACCAGTTATAGAAACTGGATTTGAAAATCCCGACTAGTTATAAAAACTGGATTTGAAAATCCCAACCAGTTATAGAAACTGGATTTCAAAATCCCGACCAGTTATAAAAACTGGAGTTGAAAATCCCGACCAGTTATAACACTGAATTTGAAAATCCCGACAAGTTATAAAAACTGAATTTGAAAATCCCGACCAGTTATAGAAACTGGATTTGAAAATCCTGACCAGTTATAGAAACTGAATTTGAAATCCCGACCAGTTATAAAAACTGGATTTGAAAATCCCGACCAGTTATAAAACTGGATTTGAAAATCCCGACGAGTTATAGAAACTGAATTTGAAAATCCTGATGAGTTATAACACTGGATTTGAAAATCCCGACCAATTATAAAACTAGATTTGAAAATCCCGACCAGTTATAGAAAATGAATTTGAAAATTCCGACCAGTTATAAAACTGGATATGAAAATCCCGACCAGTTATAAAACTAGATTTGAAAATCCTGACTTGTTATAGATACTTGATTTGAAAATCCCGACCAGTTATAAAAACTGGAGTTAAAATCCCGACCAGTTATAGAAACTGGATTTGAAAATCCCGACCAGTTATAGAAAATGGATTTGAAAATCCCGACCAGTTATAAAAACTGGATTTGAAAATCCCGACCAGTTATAAAACTGGATTTGAAAATCCCGACCAGTTATAGAAACTGGATTTGAAAATTCTGATCAGTTATAACACTGGATTTGAAAATCCCGACCAATTATAAAACTAGATTTGAAAATCCGGACCTGTTATAGAAACTGGATTTGAAAATCCCGACCAGTTATAAATCTGGATTTGAAAATCCCAACCAGTTATAAAACTAGATTTTAAAATCCCGACCAGTTATAGAAACTGGATTTGAAAATCTTGACCAGTTATAGAAACTGGATTTGAAAATCCCGACCAGTTATAAAAACTAGATTTGAAAATCCCAACCAGTTATAGAAACTGGATTTGAAAATCCTGACCAGTTATAGAAACTGGATTTGAAAATATCGACCAGTTATAGAAACTGGATTTGAAAATCCGGACCAGTTATAAAACTGTATTTGAAAATCCCGACCAGTTATAGAAACTGGATTTGAAAATCCCGACTAGTTATAAAAACTGGATTTGAAAATCCCAACCAGTTATAAAAACTGGATTTCAAAATCCCGACCAGTTATAAAAACTGGAGTTGAAAATCCCGACCAGTTATAACACTGAATTTGAAAATCCCGACAAGTTATAAAAACTGAATTTGAAAATCCCGACCAGTTATAGAAACTGGATTTGAAAATCCTGACCAGTTATAGAAACTGAATTTGAAATCCCGACCAGTTATAAAAACTGGATTTGAAAATCCCGACCAGTTATAAAACTGGATTTGAAAATCCCGACGAGTTATAGAAACTGAATTTGAAAATCCTGATGAGTTATAACACTGGATTTGAAAATCCCGACCAATTATAAAACTAGATTTGAAAATCCCGACCAGTTATAGAAAATGGATTTGAAAATCCCGACCAGTTATAGAAAATGGATTTGAAAATTCCGACCAGTTATAAAACTGGATATGAAAATCCCGACCAGTTATAAAACTAGATTTGAAAATCCCGACTTGTTATAGATACTTGATTTGAAAATTCCGACCAGTTATAAAAACTGGAGTTAAAAATCCCGACCAGTTATAGAAACTGGATTTGAAAATCCCGACCAGTTATAGAAACTGGATTTGAAAATCCCGGCCAGTTATAAAAACTGGATTTGAAAATCCCGACCAGTTATAAAACTGGATTTGAAAATCCCGACCAGTTATAGAAACTGGATTTGAAAATTCTGATCAGTTATAACACTGGATTTGAAAATCCCGACCAATTATAAAACTAGATTTGAAAATCCGGACCTGTTATAGCAACTGGATTTGAAAATCCCGACCTGTTATAAATCTGGATTTGAAAATCCCAACCAGTTATAAAACTAGATTTAAAAATCCCGACCAGTTATAGAAACTGCATTTGAAAATCCTGACCAGTTATAAAACTGGATTTGAAAATCCCGACCAGTTATAGAAATTGGATTTGAAAATACCGACCAGTTATGACACTAGATTTGGAAATCACGACCAGTTATAGAAACTGGATTTGAAAATCCCGACCAGTTATAGAAACTGGATTTGAAAATCCCGACCAGTTGTAAAAACTGAATTTTGAAAATCCCGACCAGTTACAAAAACTGGATTTGAAAATCCCGACCAGTTATAAAAACTAGATTTGAAAATCCCGACCAGTTATAGAAATTGTATTTGAAAATCCCGACCAGTTATAGAAACTGGATTTGAAAATCCCGACCAGTTATAAAAACTAGATTTGAAAATCCCGACCAGTTATAAAACTGGATTTGAAAATCCCGACCAGTTATAGAAACTGGATTTGAAAATCCCGACCAGTTATAAAAACTGGATTTGAAAATCCCGACCAGTTATAGAAACTGGATTTGAAAATCCCGACCTGTTATAGAAACTGTATTTGAAAATCCCGACCAGTTATAGAAACTGGATTTGAAAATCCCGACCAGTTATAACACTGAATTTGAAAATCCCGACTAGTTATAAAAACTGGATTTGAAAATCCCGACCAGTTATAAAAACTGGATTTGAAAATCCTGATCAGTTATAGAAACTGAATTTGAAAATCCTGACCAGTTATAAAAACTGGATTTGAAAATCCTGACCAGTTATAGAAACTGAATTTGAAAATCCGGACCTGTTATAGAAACTGGATTTGAAAATCCCGACCAGTTATAGAAACTGGATTTGAAAATCCCGACCAGTTATAACACTGAATTTGAAAATCCCGACCAGTTATAAAAACTGGATTTGAAAATCCCGACCAGTTATAAAAACTGGATTTGAAAATCCTGATCAGTTATAGAAACTGAATTTGAAAATCCTGACCAGTTATAAAAACTGGATTTGAAAATCCTGACCAGTTATAGAAACTGAATTTGAAAATCCGGACCAGTTATAAAAACTGGATTTGAAAATCCCGACCAGTTATAAAACTAGATTTGAAAATCCCGACGAGTTATAGAAACTGAATTTGAAAATCCTGATCAGTTATAACACTGGATTTGAAAATCCCGACCAATTATAAAACTAGATTTGAAAATCCCGACCAGTTATAGAAAATGGATTTAAAAATCCCGACCAGTTATAAATCTGTAATTGAAAATCCCGACGAGTTATAGAAACTGGATTTCAAAATCCCGACCAGTTATAGAAACTGAATTTGAAAATCCCGACCAGTTATAGAAACTGGATTTGAAAATCCCGACCAGTTTTAACACTAAATTTGAAAATCCCGACCAGTTATAGAAATTGGATTTGAAAATACCGACCAGTTATGACACTAGATTTGGAAATCACGACCAGTTATAAAAACTGGATTTGAAAATCCCGACCAGTTATAGAAACTGGATTTGAAAATCCCGACCAGTTATAGAAACTGGATTTGAAAATCCCGACCAGTTGTAAAAACTGAATTTTGAAAATCCTGACCAGTTACAAAAACTGGATTTGAAAATCCCGACCAGTTATAAAAACTGAATTTTAAAATCCCGACCAGTTATAAAAACTGGATTTGAAAATCCCGACCAGTTATAAAAACTGGATTTGAAAATCCTGATCAGTTATAGAAACTGAATTTGAAAATCCTGACCAGTTATAAAAACTAGATTTGAAAATCCCGACCAGTTATAAAACTGGATTTGAAAATTCCGACCAGTTATAGAAACTGGATTTGAAAATCCCGACCAGTTATAAAAACTGGATTTGAAAATCCCGACCAGTTATAGAAACTGGATTTGAAAATCCCGACCTGTTATAGAAACTGGATTTGAAAATCCCGACCAGTTATAGAAACTGGATTTGAAAATCCCGACCAGTTATAACACTGAATTTGAAAATCCCGACCAGTTATAAAAAATGGATTTGAAAATTCCGACCAGTTATAAAACTGGATATGAAAATCCCGACCAGTTATAAAACTAGATTTGAAAATCCCGACTTGTTATAGATACTTGATTTGAAAATCCCGACCAATTATAAAACTAGATTTGAAAATCCCGACCAGTTATAGAAACTGTATTTGAAAATCCCGACCAGTTATAGAAACTGGATTTGAAAATCCCGACCAGTTATAAAAACTAAATTTGAAAATCCCGACCAGTTATAAAACTGGATTTGAAAATCCCGACCATTTATAGAAACTGGATTTGAAAATCCCAACCAGTTATAAAAACTGGATTTGAAAATCCCGACCAGTTATAGAAACTGGATTTGAAAATCCCGACCTGTTATAGAAACTGGATTTGAAAATCCCGACCAGTTATAGAAACTGGATTTAAAAATCCCGACCAGTTATAACACTGAATTTGAAAATCCCGACCAGTTATAAAAACTGGATTTGAAAATCCCGACCAGTTATAAAAACTGGATTTGAAAATCCTGATCAGTTATAGAAACTGAATTTGAAAATCCTGACCAGTTATAAAAACTGGATTTGAAAATCCTGACCAGTTATAGAAACTGAATTTGAAAATCCGGACCAGTTATAAAAACTGGATTTGAAAATCCCGACCAGTTATAAAACTAGATTTGAAAATCCCGACGAGTTATAGAAACTGAATTTGAAAATCCTGATCAGTTATAACACTGGATTTGAAAATCCCGACCAATTATAAAACTAGATTTGAAAATCCCGACCAGTTATAGAAAATGGATTTAAAAATCCCGACCAGTTATAAATCTGTAATTGAAAATCCCGACGAGTTATAGAAACTGGATTTCAAAATCCCGACCAGTTATAGAAACTGAATTTGAAAATCCCGACCAGTTATAGAAACTGGATTTGAAAATCCCGACCAGTTATAACACTAAATTTGAAAATCCCGACCGGTTATAAAAACTGGATTTGAAAATCCCGACCAGTTATAGAAACTTGATTTGAAAATCCTGACCAGTTATAAAAACTGGATTTGAAAATCCCGACCAGTTATAAAAACTGGATTTGAAAATCCCGACCAATTATAAAACTGGATTTGAAAATCCCGACCAGTTATAGAAACTGGATTTGAAAATCCCGACCAGTTATAAAATCTGGAATTGAAAATCCCGACCAGTTATAGAAACTGGATTTCAAAATCCCGACCAGTTATAACACTGAATTTGAAAATCCCGACCGGTTATAAAAACTGGATTTGAAAATCCCGACCAGTTATAGAAACTTGATTTGAAAATCCTGACCAGTTATAGAAACTGGATTTGAAAATCCCGACCAGTTATAAAAACTGGATTTGAAAATCCCGACCAGTTATAAAACTGGATTTGAAAATCCCGACCAGTTATAGAAACTGGATTTGAAAATCCTGATCAGTTATAACACTGGATTTGAAAATCCCGACCAATTATAAAACTAGATTTGAAAATCCGGACCTGTTATAGAAACTGTATTTGAAAATTCCGACCAGTTATAAATCTAGATTTGAAAATCCCAACCAGTTATAAAACTAGATTTTAAAATCCCGACCAGTTATAGAAACTGGATTTGAAAATATCGACCAGTTATAGAAACTGGATTTGAAAATATCGACCAGTTATAGAAACTGGATTTGAAAATCCCGACCAGTTATAAAACTGCATTTGAAAATCCCGATCAGTTATAGAAACTGGATTTGAAAATCCCGACTAGTTATAAAAACTGGATTTGAAAATCCCAACCAGTTATAAAACTAGATTTAAAAATCCCGACCAGTTATAGAAACTGCATTTGAAAATCCTGACCAGTTATAAAACTGGATTTGAAAATCCCGACCAGTTATAGAAATTGGATTTGAAAATCCCGACCAGTTATAAAAACTGGATTTGAAAATCCCGACCAGTTATAAAACTGGATTTGAAAATCTCGACCAGTTATAGAAACTGGATTTGAAAATCCCACTAGTTATAAAAACTGGATTTGAAAATCCCAACCAGTTATAGAAACTGGATTTCAAAATCCCGACCAGTTATAAAAACTGGAGTTGAAAATCCCGACCAGTTATAACACTGAATTTGAAAATCCCGACAAGTTATAAAAACTGAATTTGAAAATCCCGACCAGTTATAGAAACTGGATTTGAAAATCCTGACCAGTTATAGAAACTGAATTTGAAATCCCGACCAGTTATAAAAACTGGATTTGAAAATCCCGACCAGTTATAAAACTGGATTTGAAAATCCCGACGAGTTATAGAAACTGAATTTGAAAATCCTGATGAGTTATAACACTGGATTTGAAAATCCCGACCAATTATAAAACTAGATTTGAAAATCCCGACCAGTTATAGAAAATGGATTTGAAAATTCCGACCAGTTATAAAACTGGATATGAAAATCCCGACCAGTTATAAAACTAGATTTGAAAATCCCGACTTGTTATAGATACTTGATTTGAAAATCCCGACCAGTTATAAAAACTGGAGTTAAAATCCCGACCAGTTATAGAAACTGGATTTGAAAATCCCGACCAGTTATAGAAACTGGATTTGAAAATCCCGACCAGTTATAAAAACTGGATTTGAAAATCCTGACCAGTTATAAAACTGGATTTGAAAATCCCGACCAGTTATAGAAACTGGATTTGAAAATTCTGATCAGTTATAACACTGGATTTGAAAATCCCGACCAATTATAAAACTAGATTTGAAAATCCGGACCTGTTATAGAAACTGGATTTGAAAATCCCGACCAGTTATAAATCTGGATTTGAAAATCCCGACCAGTTATAGAAACTAGATTTTAAAATCCGGACCAGTTATAAAACTGTATTTGAAAATCTTGACCAGTTATAGAAACTGGATTTGAAAATTCCGACTAGTTATAAAAACTAGATTTGAAAATCCCAACCAGTTATAGAAACTGGATTTCAAAATCCCGACCAGTTATAAAAACTGGAGTTGAAAATCCCGATCAGTTATAACACTGAATTTGAAAATCCCGACCAGTTATAAAAACTGGATTTGAAAATCCCGACCAGTTATAAAAACTGGATTTGAAAATCCTGATCAGTTATAGAAACTGAATTTGAAAATCCTGACCAGTTATAAAAACTAGATTTGAAAATCCCGACCAGTTATAAAACTGGATTTGAAAATTCCGACCAGTTATAGAAACTGGATTTGAAAATCCCGACCAGTTATAAAAACTGGATTTGAAAATCCCGACCAGTTATAGAAACTGGATTTGAAAATCCCGACCTGTTATAGAAACTGGATTTGAAAATCCCGACCAGTTATAGAAACTGGATTTGAAAATCCCGACCAGTTATAACACTGAATTTGAAAATCCCGACCAGTTATAAAAAATGGATTTGAAAATTCCGACCAGTTATAAAACTGGATATGAAAATCCCGACCAGTTATAAAACTAGATTTGAAAATCCCGACTTGTTATAGATACTTGATTTGAAAATCCCGACCAATTATAAAACTAGATTTGAAAATCCCGACCAGTTATAGAAACTGTATTTGAAAATCCCGACCAGTTATAGAAACTGGATTTGAAAATCCCGACCAGTTATAAAAACTAAATTTGAAAATCCCGACCAGTTATAAAACTGGATTTGAAAATCCCGACCATTTATAGAAACTGGATTTGAAAATCCCAACCAGTTATAAAAACTGGATTTGAAAATCCCGACCAGTTATAGAAACTGGATTTGAAAATCCCGACCTGTTATAGAAACTGGATTTGAAAATCCCGACCAGTTATAGAAACTGGATTTGAAAATCCCGACCAGTTATAACACTGAATTTGAAAATCCCGACCAGTTATAAAAACTGGATTTGAAAATCCCGACCAGTTATAAAAACTGGATTTGAAAATCCTGATCAGTTATAGAAACTGAATTTGAAAATCCTGACCAGTTATAAAAACTGGATTTGAAAATCCTGACCAGTTATAGAAACTGAATTTGAAAATCCGGACCAGTTATAAAAACTGGATTTGAAAATCCCGACCAGTTATAAAACTAGATTTGAAAATCCCGACGAGTTATAGAAACTGAATTTGAAAATCCTGATCAGTTATAACACTGGATTTGAAAATCCCGACCAATTATAAAACTAGATTTGAAAATCCCGACCAGTTATAGAAAATGGATTTAAAAATCCCGACCAGTTATAAATCTGTAATTGAAAATCCCGACGAGTTATAGAAACTGGATTTCAAAATCCCGACCAGTTATAGAAACTGAATTTGAAAATCCCGACCAGTTATAGAAACTGGATTTGAAAATCCCGACCAGTTATAACACTAAATTTGAAAATCCCGACCGGTTATAAAAACTGGATTTGAAAATCCCGACCAGTTATAGAAACTTGATTTGAAAATCCTGACCAGTTATAAAAACTGGATTTGAAAATCCCGACCAGTTATAAAAACTGGATTTGAAAATCCCGACCAATTATAAAACTGGATTTGAAAATCCCGACCAGTTATAGAAACTGGATTTGAAAATCCCGACCAGTTATAAAATCTGGAATTGAAAATCCCGACCAGTTATAGAAACTGGATTTCAAAATCCCGACCAGTTATAACACTGAATTTGAAAATCCCGACCGGTTATAAAAACTGGATTTGAAAATCCCGACCAGTTATAGAAACTTGATTTGAAAATCCTGACCAGTTATAGAAACTGGATTTGAAAATCCCGACCAGTTATAAAAACTGGATTTGAAAATCCCGACCAGTTATAAAACTGGATTTGAAAATCCCGACCAGTTATAGAAACTGGATTTGAAAATCCTGATCAGTTATAACACTGGATTTGAAAATCCCGACCAATTATAAAACTAGATTTGAAAATCCGGACCTGTTATAGAAACTGTATTTGAAAATCCCGACCAGTTATAAATCTAGATTTGAAAATCCCAACCAGTTATAAAACTAGATTTTAAAATCCCGACCAGTTATAGAAACTGGATTTGAAAATATCGACCAGTTATAGAAACTGGATTTGAAAATATCGACCAGTTATAGAAACTGGATTTGAAAATCCCGACCAGTTATAAAACTGCATTTGAAAATCCCGACCAGTTATAGAAACTGGATTTGAAAATCCCGACTAGTTATAAAAACTGGATTTGAAAATCCCAACCAGTTATAAAACTAGATTTAAAAATCCCGACCAGTTATAGAAACTGCATTTGAAAATCCTGACCAGTTATAAAACTGGATTTGAAAATCCCGACCAGTTATAGAAATTGGATTTGAAAATCCCGACCAGTTATAAAAACTGGATTTGAAAATCCCGACCAGTTATAAAACTGGATTTGAAAATCTCGACCAGTTATAGAAACTGGATTTGAAAATCCCACTAGTTATAAAAACTGGATTTGAAAATCCCAACCAGTTATAGAAACTGGATTTCAAAATCCCGACCAGTTATAAAAACTGGAGTTGAAAATCCCGACCAGTTATAACACTGAATTTGAAAATCCCGACAAGTTATAAAAACTGAATTTGAAAATCCCGACCAGTTATAAAAACTGGATTTGAAAATCCTGACCAGTTATAGAAACTGAATTTGAAATCCCGACCAGTTATAAAAACTGGATTTGAAAATCCCGACCAGTTATAAAACTGGATTTGAAAATCCCGACGAGTTATAGAAACTGAATTTGAAAATCCTGATGAGTTATAACACTGGATTTGAAAATCCCGACCAATTATAAAACTAGATTTGAAAATCCCGACCAGTTATAGAAAATGGATTTGAAAATTCCGACCAGTTATAAAACTGGATATGAAAATCCCGACCAGTTATAAAACTAGATTTGAAAATCCCGACTTGTTATAGATACTTGATTTGAAAATCCCGACCAGTTATAAAAACTGGAGTTAAAATCCCGACCAGTTATAGAAACTGGATTTGAAAATCCCGACCAGTTATAGAAACTGGATTTGAAAATCCCGACCAGTTATAAAAACTGGATTTGAAAATCCTGACCAGTTATAAAACTGGATTTGAAAATCCCGACCAGTTATAGAAACTGGATTTGAAAATTCTGATCAGTTATAACACTGGATTTGAAAATCCCGACCAATTATAAAACTAGATTTGAAAATCCGGACCTGTTATAGAAACTGGATTTGAAAATCCCGACCAGTTATAAATCTGGATTTGAAAATCCCAACCAGTTATAGAAACTAGATTTTAAAATCCGGACCAGTTATAAAACTGTATTTGAAAATCTTGACCAGTTATAGAAACTGGATTTGAAAATTCCGACTAGTTATAAAAACTAGATTTGAAAATCCCAACCAGTTATAGAAACTGGATTTCAAAATCCCGACCAGTTATAAAAACTGGAGTTGAAAATCCCGACCAGTTATAACACTGAATTTGAAAATCCCGACAAGTTATAAAAACTGAATTTGAAAATCCCGACCAGTTATAGAAACTGGATTTGAAAATCCTGACCAGTTATAGAAACTGAATTTGAAATCCCGACCAGTTATAAAAACTGGATTTGAAAATCCCGACCAGTTATAAAACTGGATTTGAAAATCCCGACGAGTTATAGAAACTGAATTTGAAAATCCTGATGAGTTATAACACTGGATTTGAAAATCCCGACCAATTATAAAACTAGATTTGAAAATCCCGACCAGTTATAGAAAATGGATTTGAAAATTCTGACCAGTTATAAAACTGGATATGAAAATCCCGACCAGTTATAAAACTAGATTTGAAAATCCCGACTTGTTATAGATACTTGATTTGAAAATTCCGACCAGTTATAAAAACTGGAGTTAAAAATCCCGACCAGTTATAGAAACTGGATTTGAAAATCCCGACCAGTTATAGAAACTGGATTTGAAAATCCCGACCAGTTATAAAAACTGGATTTGAAAATCCCGACCAGTTATAAAACTGGATTTGAAAATCCCGACCAGTTATAGAAACTGGATTTGAAAATTCTGATCAGTTATAACACTGGATTTGAAAATCCCGACCAATTATAAAACTAGATTTGAAAATCCGGACCTGTTATAGCAACTGGATTTGAAAATCCCGACCTGTTATAAATCTGGATTTGAAATTCCCAACCTGTTATAAAACTAGATTTAAAAATCCCGACCAGTTATAGAAACTGCATTTGAAAATCCTGACTTGTTATAAAACTGGATTTGAAAATCCCGACCAGTTATAGAAATTGGATTTGAAAATACCGACCAATTATGACACTAGATTTGGAAATCACGACCAGTTATAGAAACTGGATTTGAAAATCCCGACCAGTTATAGAAACTGGATTTGAAAATCCCGACCAGTTATAGAAACTGGATTTGAAAATACCGACCAGTTGTAAAAACTGAATTTTGAAAATCTCGACCAGTTACAAAAACTGGATTTGAAAATCCCGACCAGTTATAAAAACTAGATTTGAAAATCCCGACCAGTTATAGAAACTGTATTTGAAAATCCCGATCAGTTATAGAAACTGGATTTGAAAATCCCGACCAGTTATAAAAACTAGATTTGAAAATTCTGACCAGTTATAAAACTGGATTTGAAAATCCCGACCAGTTATAGAAACTGGATTTGAAAATCCCGACCAGTTATAAAAACTGGATTTGAAAATCCCGACGAGTTATAAAAACTGGATTTCAAAATCCCGACCAATTATAGAAACTGGATTTGAAAATGCCGACCAGTTATAACACTGAATTTGAAAATCCCGACCAGTTATAACACTGAATTTGAAAATCCCGACCAGTTACAAAAACTGGATTTGAAAATCCCGACCAGTTATAAAAACTGGATATGAAAATCCTAACCAGTTATAGAAACTGAATTTGAAAATCCTGACCAGTTATAAAAGCTGGATTTGAAAATCCCGACCAGTTATAAAACTGGATTTGAAAATCCCGACGAGTTATAGAAACTGAATTTGAAAATCCTGATCAGTTATAACACTGGATTTGAAAATCCCGACCAATTATAAAACTAGATTTGAAAATCCCGACCAGTTATTGAAAATGGATTTAAAAATCCCGACCAGTTATAAATCTGGAATTGAAAATCCCGACCAGTTATAGAAACTGGATTTCAAAATCCCGACCAGTTATAGAAACTGAATTTGAAAATCCCGACCAGTTATAGAAACTGGATTTAAAAATCCCGACCAATTATAACACTGAATTTGAAAATCCCGACCGGTTTTAAAAACTGGATTTGAAAATCCCGACCAGTTATAGAAACTTGATTTGAAAATCCTGACCAGTTATAGAAACTGGATTTGAAAATCCCGACCAGTTATAAAAACTGGATTTGAAAATCCCGACCAATTATAAAACTGGATTTGAAAATCCCGACCAGTTATAGAAACTGGATTTGAAAATCCCGACCAGTTATAAAATCTGGAATTGAAAATCCCGACCAGTTATAGAAACTGGATTTCAAAATCCCGACCAGTTATAACACTGAATTTGAAAATCCCGACCGGTTATAAAAACTGGATTTGAAAATCCCGACCAGTTATAGAAACTTGATTTGAAAATCCTGACCAGTTATAGAAACTGGATTTGAAAATCCCGACGAGTTATAAAAACTGGATTTGAAAATCCCGACCAGTTATAAAACTGGATTTAAAAATCCCGACCAGTTATAGAAACTGGATTTGAAAATCCTGATCAGTTATAACACTGGATTTGAAAATCCCGACCAATTATAAAACTAGATTTGAAAATCCGGACCTGTTATTGAAACTGGATTTGAAAATCCCGACCAGTTATAAATCAAGAAAATCCCAACCAGTTATAAAACTAGATTTTAAAATCCCGACCAGTTATAGAAACTGGATTTGAAAATCCTGACCAGTTATAAAAGCTTGATTTGAAAATCCCGACCAGTTATAAAACTGGATTTGAAAATCCCGACGAGTTATAGAAATTGAATTTGAAAATCCTGATCAGTTATAACACTGGATTTGAAAATCCCGACCAATTATAAAACTAGATTTAAAAATCCCGACCAGTTATAAATCTGGAATTGAAAATCCCGACCAGTTATAGAAACTGGATTTGAAAATCCCGACCAATTATAACACTGAATTTGAAAATCCCGACCGGTTTTAAAAACTGGATTTGAAAATCCCGACCAGTTATAGAAACTTGATTTGAAAATCCTGACCAATTATAGAAACTGGATTTGAAAATCCCGACCAGTTATAAAAACTGGATTTGAAAATCCCGACCAATTATAAAACTGGATTTGAAAATCCCGACCAGTTATAGAAACTGGATTTGAAAATCCCGACCAGTTATAAAATCTGGAATTGAAAATCCCGACCAGTTATAGAAACTGGATTTCAAAATCCCGACCAGTTATAACACTGAATTTGAAAATCCCGACCGGTTATAAAAACTGGATTTGAAAATCCCGACCAGTTATAGAAACTTGATTTGAAAATCCTGACCAGTTATAGAAACTGGATTTGAAAATCCCGACCAGTTATAAAAACTGGATTTGAAAATCCCGACTAGTTATAAAACTGGATTTGAAAATCCCGACCAGTTATAGAAACTGGATTTGAAAATCCTGATCAGTTATAACACTGGATTTGAAAATCCCGACCAATTATAAAATTAGATTTGAAAATCCGGACCTGTTATAGAAACTGGATTTGAAAATCCCGACCAGTTATAAATCAAGAAAATCCCAACCAGTTATAAAACTAGATTTTAAAATCCCGACCAGTTATAGAAACTGGATTTGAAAATCTTGACTAGTTATAGAAACTGGATTTGAAAATCCTGACCAGTTATAAAAACTAGATTTGAAAATCCCAACCAGTTATAGAAACTGGATTTAAAAATCCAGACCAGTTATAGAAACTTGATTTGAAAATATCGACCAGTTATAGAAACTGGATTTGAAAATCCCGACCAGTTATAAAAGTGCATTTGAAAATCCCAACCAGTTATAGAAACTGGATTTGAAAATCCCGACTAGTTATAAAGACTGGATTTGAAAATCCCAACCAGTTATAAAACTAGATTTAAAAATCCCGACCAGTTATAGAAACTGCATTTGAAAATCCTGACCAGTTATGAAACTGGATTTGAAAATCCCGACCGGTTATAGAAATTGGATTTGAAAATCCCGACCAGTTATGACACTAGATTTGGAAATCACGACCAGTTATAAAACCTGGATTTGAAAATCCCGACCAGTTATAAAACTGGATTTGAAAATCCCGACCAGTTATAGAAACTGGATTTGAAAATCCCGACTAGTTATAAAAACTGGATTTGAAAATCCCAACCAGTTATAGAAACTGGATTTCAAAATCCCGACCAGTTATAAAAACTGGAGTTGAAAATCCCGAACAGTTATAACACTGAATTTGAAAATCCCGACCAGTTATAAAAACTGAATTTAAAAATCCCGACCAGTTATAGAAACTGGATTTGAAAATCCTGACCAGTTATAGAAACTGAATTTGAAATCCCGACCAGTTATAAAAACTGGATTTGAAAATCCCGACCAGTTATAAAACTGGATTTGAAAATCCCGACGAGTTATAGAAACTGAATTTGAAAATCTTGATGAGTTATAACACTGGATTTGAAAATCCCGACCAATTATAAAACTAGATTTAAAAATCCCAACCAGTTATAGAAAATGGATTTGAAAACTCCGACCAGTTATAAAACTGGATATGAAAATCCAGACCAGTTATAAAACTAGATTTGAAAATCCTGACTTGTTATAGATACTTGATTTGAAAATCCCGACCAGTTATAAAAACTGGAGTTGAAAATCCCGACCAGTTATAAAAACTGGATTTGAAAATCCCGACCAGTTATAGAAACTGGATTTGAAAATCCCGACCAGTTATAAAAACTTGATTTGAAAATCCCGACCAGTTATAAAACTGGATTTGAAAATCCCGACCAGTTATAGAAACTGGATTTGAAAATTCTGATCAGTTATAACACTGGATTTGAAAATCCCGAGCAATTATAAAACTAGATTTGAAAATCCGGACCTGTTATAGAAACTGGATTTGAAAATCCCGACCAGTTATAAAACTGGATATGAAAATCCCGACCAGTTATAAAACTAGATTTCAAACTCCTGACTTGTTATAGATACTTGATTTGAAAATTCCGACCAGTTATAAAAACTGGAGTTAAAAATCCCGACCAGTTATAGAAACTGGATTTGAAAATCCCGACCAGTTATAGAAACTGGATTTGAAAATCCCGGCCAGTTATAAAAACTGGATTTGAAAATCCCGACCAGTTATAAAACTGGATTTGAAAATCCCGACCAGTTATAGAAACTGGATTTGAAAATTCTGATCAGTTATAACACTGGATTTGAAAATCCCGACCAATTATAAAACTAGATTTGAAAATCCGGACCTGTTATAGAAACTGTATTTGAAAATCCCGACCAGTTATAAATCTGGATTTGAAAATCCCAACCAGTTATAAAACTAGATTTAAAAATCCCGACCAGTTATAGAAACTGCATTTGAAAATCCTAACCAGTTATAAAACTGGATTTGAAAATCCCGACCAGTTATAGAAATTGGATTTGAAAATCCCGACCAGTTATGACACTAGATTTGAAAATCATGACCAGTTATAGAAACTGGATTTGAAAATCCCGACCAGTTATAGAAACTGGATTTGAAAATCCCGACCAGTTGTAAAAACTGAATTTTGAAAATCCCGACCAGTTACAAAAACTGGATTTGAAAATCCCGACCAGTTATAAAAACTAGATTTGAAAATCCAGACCAGTTATAAAAAGTAGATTTGAAAATCCCGACCAGTTATAAAACTGGATTTGAAAATCCCGACCAGTTATAGAAACTGGATTTGAAAATCCCGACTAGTTATAAAAACTGGATTTGAAAATCCCGACCAGTTATAAAAACTGGATTTCAAAATCCCGACCAGTTATATTAACTGGATTTGAAAATCCCGACCAGTTATAGAAACTGGATTTGAAAATCCCGACCGGTTATAACACTGAATTTGAAAATCCCGACCAGTTATAAAAACTGGATTTGAAAATCCCGACCAGTTATAAAAACTGGATTTGAAAATCCTGACTAGTTATAGAAACTGAATTTGAAAATCCTGACCAGTTATAAAAACTTGATTTGAAAATCCTGACTAGTTATAGAAACTAGATTTGAAAATTCCGACCAGTTATAAAAACTGGATTTGAAAATCCCGACCAGTTATAAAACTGGATTTGAAAATCCCGACCAGTTATAGAAACTGGATTTTAAAATCCTGATCAGTTATAACACTGGATTTGAAAATCCCGACCAATTATAAAACTAAATTTGAAAATCGGGATCTGTTATAGAAATTGGATTTGAAAATCCTGACCAGTTATAAATCTGGATTTGAAAATCCCAACCAGTTATAAAACTAGATTTAAAAATCCCGACCAGTTATAGAAACTGCATTTGAAAATCCTGACCAGTTATAAAACTGGATTTGAAAATCCCGACCAGTTATAGAAATTGGATTTGAAAATCCCGACCAGTTATGACACTAGATTTGGAAATCACGACCAGTTATAGAAACTGGATTTGAAAATCCCGACCAGTTATAGAAACTGGATTTGAAAATCCCGACCAGTTATAGAAACTGGATTTGAAAATCCCGACCAGTTGTAAAAACAGAATTTTGAAAATCCCGACCAGTTACAAAAACTAGATTTGAAAATCCCGACCAGTTATAGAAACTGGATTTGAAAATCCCGACCAGTTATAGAAACTGGATTTGAAAATCCCGACCAGTTATAGAAACTGGATTTGAAAATCCCGACCAGTTGTAAAAACAGAATTTTGAAAATCCCGACCAGTTACAAAAACTAGATTTGAAAATCCCGACCAGTTATAAAAACTAGATTTGAAAATCCCGACCAGTTATAGAAACTGGATTTGAAAATCCCGACCAGTTATTGAAACTGGATTTCAAAATTCTGATCAGTTATAGAAACTGGAGTTGAAAATCCCGACTAGTTATAACACTGAATTTGAAAATCCCGACCAGTTATAAGAACTGAATTTGAAAATCCCGACCAGTTATAGAAACTGGATTTGAAAATCCTGACCAGTTATAGAAACTGAATTTGAAAATCCCGACCAGTTATAAAAACTGGATTTGAAAATCCTGACCAGTTATAAAACTTAATTTGAAAATCCCGATGAGTTATAACGCTGGATTTGAAAATCCCGACCAATTATAAAACTAGATTTGAAAATCCCGACCAGTTATAGAAAATGGATTTGAAAATCCCGACCAGTTATAAAACTGGATTTGAAAATCCCGACGAGTTATAGAAACTGAATTTGAAAATCCTGATCAGTTATAACACTGGATTTGAAAATCCCGACCAATTATGAAACTAGATTTGAAAATCCCGACCAGTTACAGAAAATGGATTTGAAAATCCCGACCAGTTATAAAACTGGATTTGAAAATCCCGATCAGTTATAGAAACTGGATTTGAAAATCCTGACCAGTTATAGAAACTGGATTTGAAAATCCCGACCAGTTATAAAATCTGAAATTGAAAATCCCGACCAGTTATAGAAACTGGATTTCAAAATCCCGACCAGTTATAGAAACTGGATTTGAAAATCCCGACCAGTTATAAAAACTAGATTTGAAAATCCCGAACAGTTATAACACTGAATTTGAAAATCCCGACCGGTTATAAAAACTGGATTTGAAAATCCCGACCAGTTATAGAAACTTGATTTGAAAATCCTGACCAGTTATAGAAACTGGATTTGAAAATCCCGACTAGTTATAAAAACTGGAGTTGAAAATCCCGACCAGTTATAACACTGAATTTGAAAATCCCGACCAGTTATAAAAACTGAATTTGAAAATCCCGACCAGTTATAAAACTGCATTTGAAAATCCCAACCAGTTATAGAAACTGGATTTTAAAATCCCGACTAGTTATAAAAACAGGATTTAAAATCCCAACCAGTTATAAAACTAGATTTAAAAATCCCGACCAGTTATAGAAACTGCATTTGAAAATCCTGACCAGTTATAAAACTGGATTTGAAAATCCCGACCAGTTATAGAAATTGGATTTGAAAATCCCGACCAGTTATGACACTAGATTTGGAAATCACGACCAGTTATAAAACCTGGATTTGAAAATCTCGACCAGTTATAAAACTGGATTTGAAAATGCCGACCAGTCATAGAAATTGGATTTGAAAATCCCGACTAGTTATAAAAACTGGATTTGAAAATCCCAACCAGTTATAGAAACTGGATTTCAAAACCCGACCAGTTTTAAAAACTGGAGTTGAAAATCCCGAACAGTTATAACACTGAATTTGAAAATCCCGACCAGTTATAAAAACTGAATTTAAAAATCCCGACCAGTTATAGAAACTGGATTTGAAAATCCTGACCAGTTATAGAAACTGAATTTGAAATCCCGACCAGTTATAAAAACTGGATTTGAAAATCCCGACCAGTTATAAAACTGGATTTGAAAATCCCGACGAGTTATAGAAACTGAATTTGAAAATCTTGATGAGTTATAACACTGGATTTGAAAATCCCGACCAATTATAAAACTAGATTTGAAAATCCCGACCAGTTATAGAAAATGGATTTGAAAATTCCGACCAGTTATAAAACTAGATTTGAAAATCCCGACCAGTTATAAAACTAGATTTGAAAATCCTGACTTGTTATAGATACTTGATTTGAAAATCCAGACCAGTTATAAAAACTGGAGTTGAAAATCCCGACCAGTTATAGAAACTGGATTTGAAAATCCCGACCAGTTATAGAAACTGGATTTGAAAATCCCGACCAGTTATAAAAACTGGATTTGAAAATCCCGACCAGTTATAAAACTGGATTTGAAAATCCCGACCAGTTATAGAAACTGGATTTCAAAATTCTGATCAGTTATAACACTGGATTTGAAAATCCCGACCAATTATAAAACTAGATTTGAAAATCCGAACCTGTTATAGAAACTGGATTTGAAAATCCCGACAAGTTATAAAACTGGATATGAAAATCCCGACCAGTTATAAAACTAGATTTCAAAATCCTGACTTGTTATAGAAACTTGATTTGAAAATCCCGAACAGTTATAAAAATTGGAGTTGAAAATCCCGACCAGTTATAGAAACTGGATTTGAAAATCCCGACCAGTTATAGAAACTGGATTTGAAAATCCTGACCAGTTATAAAAACTGGATTTGAAAATCCCGACCAGTTATAAAACTGGATTTGAAAATCCCGACCAGTTATAGAAACTGGATTTGAAAATTCTGATCAGTTATAACACTGGATTTGAAAATCCCGACCACTTATAAAACTAGATTTGAAAATCCGGACCTGTTATAGAAACTGGATTTGAAAATCCCGACCAGTTATAAATCTGGATTTGAAAATCCCAACTAGTTATAAAACTAGATTTAAAAATCCCGACCAGTTATAGAAACTGCATTTGAAAATCCTGACCAGTTATAAAACTGGATTTGAAAATCCCGACCAGTTATAGAAATTGGATTTGAAAATCCCGACCAGTTATGACACTAGATTTGGAAATCACGACCAGTTATAGAAACTGGATTTGAAAATCCCGACCAGTTATAGAAACTGGATTTGAAAATCCCGACCAGTTATAGAAACTGGATTTGAAAATCCCGACCAGTTGTAAAAACTGAATTTTGAAAATCCCGACCAGTTATAAAAACTGGATTTGAAAATCCCGACCAGTTATAAAAAGTAGATTTGAAAATCCAGACCAGTTATAGAAACTGGATATGAAAATCCCGACCAGTTATAGAAACTCGATTTAAAAATCCCGACCAGTTATAAAAACCAGATTTGAAAATCCCGACCAGTTATAAAACTGGATTTGAAAATCCCGACCAGTTATAGAAACTGGATTTGAAAATCCCGACTAGTTATAAAAACTGGATTTGAAAATCCCGACCAGTTATAAAAACTGGATTTCAAAATCCCGACCAGTTATATTAACTGGATTTGAAAATCCCGACCAGTTATAAAAACTGGATTTGAAAATCCCGACCAGTTATAACACTGAATTTGAAAATCCCGACCAGTTATAAAAACTGGATTTGAAAATCCCGACCAGTTATAAAAACTGGATTTGAAAATCCTGACCAGTTATAGAAACTGAATTTGAAAATCCTGACCAGTTATAAAAACTTGATTTGAAAATCCTGACTAGTTATAGAAACTGGATTTGAAAATTCCGACCAGTTATAAAAACTGGGTTTGAAAATCCCGACCAGTTATAAAACTGGATTTGAAAATCCCGACCAGTTATAGAAACTGGATTTGAAAATCCTGATCAGTTATAACACTGGATTTGAAAATCCCGACCAGTTATAAAACTAAATTTGAAAATCGGGATCAGTTATAGAAACTGGATTTGAAAATCCCGACCAGTTATAAATCTGGATTTGAAAATCCCAACCAGTTATAAAACTAGATTTAAAAATCCCGACCAGTTATAGAAACTTCATTTGAAAATCCTGACCAGTTATAAAACTGGATTTGAAAATCCCGACCAGTTATAGAAATTGGATTTGAAAATCCCGACCAGTTATAGAAACTGCATTTGAAAATCCTGACCAGTTATAAAACTGGATTTGAAAATCCCGACCAGTTATAAAACTGGATTTGAAAATCCCGACGAGTTATAGAAACTGAATTTGAAAATCCTGATCAGTTATAACACTGGATTTGAAAATCCCGACCAATTATAAAACTAGATTTGAAAATCCCGACCAGTTATAGAAAATGGATTTGAAAATCCCGACCAGTTATAAAACTGGATTTGAAAATCCTGACCAGTTATAAAACTAGATTTGAAAATCCCGACCAGTTATAGAAACTGGATTTGAAAATCCTGACCAGTTATAGAAACTGGATTTGAAAATCCCGACCAGTTATAAAATCTGGAATTGAAAATCCCGACCAGTTATAGCAACTGGATTTCAAAATCCCGACCAGTTATAGAAACTGGATTTGAAAATCCCGACCAGTTATAGAAACTGGATTTGAAAATCCCGAACAGTTATAAAAACTTGATTTGAAAATCCTGACCGGTTATAAAAACTGGATTTAAAAGTCCCGACCAGTTATAGAAACTTGATTTGAAAATCCTGACCAGTTATAGAAACTGCATTTGAAAATCCTGACCAGTTATAAAACTGGATTTGAAAATCCCGACCAGTTATCGAAATTGGATTTGAAAATCCCGACCAGTTATGACACTAGATTTGGAAATCACGACCAGTTATAGAAACTGGATTTGAAAATACCGACCAGTTATAGAAAGTGGATTTGAAAATCCGACCAGTTATAGAAACTGGATTTGAAAATCCTGACCAGTTGTAAAAACAGAATTTTGAAAATCCCAACCAGTTATAGAAACTGGATTTCAAAATCCCGACCAGTTATAAAAACTGGAGTTGAAAATCCCGACCAGTTATAACACTGAATTTGAAAATCCCGACAAGTTATAAAAACTGAATTTGAAAATCCCGACCAGTTATAGAAACTGGATTTGAAAATCCTGACCAGTTATAGAAACTGAATTTGAAATCCCGACCAGTTATAAAAACTGGATTTGAAAATCCTGACCAGTTATAAAACTGGATTTGAAAATCCCGACGAGTTATAGAAACTGAATTTGAAAATCCTGATGAGTTATAACACTGGATTTGAAAATCCCGACCAATTATAAAACTAGATTTGAAAATCCCGACCAGTTATAGAAAATGGATTTGAAAATTCCGACCAGTTATAAAACTGGATATGAAAATCCCGACCAGTTATCAAACTAGATTTGAAAATCCCGACTTGTTATAGATACTTGATTTGAAAATCCCGACCAGTTATAAAAACTGGAGTTAAAAATCCCGACCAGTTATAGAAACTGGATTTGAAAATCCCGACCAGTTATAGAAACTGGATTTGAAAATCCCGACCAGTTATAAAAACTGGATTTGAAAATCCCGACCAGTTATAAAACTGGATTTGAAAATCCCGACCAGTTATAGAAACTGGATTTGAAAATTCTGATCAGTTATAACACTGGATTTGAAAATCCCGACCAATTATAAAACTAGATTTGAAAATCCGGACCTGTTATAGAAACTGGATTTGAAAATCCTGACCAGTTATAGAAACTGGATTTGAAAATATCGACAAGTTATAAAAACTGGATTTGAAAATCCGGACTAGTTATAAAACTCTATTTGAAAATCCCGACCAGTTATAGAAACTGGATTTGAAAATCCCGACTAGTTATAAAAACTGGATTTGAAAATCCCAACCAGTTATAGAAACTGGATTTCAAAATCCCGACCAGTTATAAAAACTGGAGTTGAAAATCCCGACCAGTTATAACACTAAATTTGAAAATCCTGACAAGTTATAAAAACTGAATTTGAAAATCCCGACCAGTTATAGAAACTGGATTTGAAAATCCTGACCAGTTATAGAAACTGAATTTGAAATCCCGACTAGTTATAAAAACTGGATTTGAAAATCCCGACCAGTTATAAAACTGGATTTGAAAATCCCGACGAGTTATAGAAACTGAATTTGAAAATCCTGATGAGTTATAACACTGGATTTGAAAATCCCGACCAATTATAAAACTAGATTTGAAAATCCCGACCAGTTATAGAAAATGGATTTGAAAATTCCGACCAGTTATAAAACTGGATATGAAAATCCCGACCAGTTATAAAACTAGATTTGAAAATCCCGACTTGTTATAGATACTTGATTTGAAAATTCCGACCAGTTATAAAAACTGGAGTTAAAAATCCCGACCAGTTATAAAAACTGGATTTGAAAATCCCGACCAGTTATAGAAACTGGATTTGAAAATCCCGACCAGTTATAAAAACTGGATTTGAAAATCCCGACCAGTTATAAAACTGGATTTGAAAATCCCGACCAGTTATAGAAACTGGATTTGAAAATTCTGATCAGTTATAACACTGGATTTGAAAATCCCGACCAATTATAAAACTAGATTTGAAAATCCGGACCTGTTATAAATATGGATTTGAAAATCCCAACCAGTTATAAAACTAGATTTAAAAATCCTGACCAGTTATAGAAACTGCATTTGAAAATCCTGACCAGTTATAAAACTGGATTTGAAAATCCCGACCAGTTATAGAAATTGGATTTGAAAATACCGACCAGTTATGACACTAGATTTGGAAATCACGACCAGTTATAGAAACTGGATTTGAAAATCCCGACTAGTTATAGAAAGTGGATTTGAAAATCCGACCAGTTATAGAAACTGGATTTGAAAATCCCTACCAGTTGTAAAAACTGAATTTTGACAATCCCGACTAGTTACAAAAACTGAATTTGAAAATCCCGACCAGTTATAAAAACTAGATGTGAAAATTCCGACCAGTTATAGAAACTGTATTTGAAAATCCCGACCAGTTATAGAAACTGGATTTGAAAATCCCGACCCGTTATAAAAACTAGATTTGAAAATTCTGACCAGTTATAAAACTGGATTTGAAAATCCCGACCAGTTATAGAAACTGGATTTGAAAATCCCGACCAGTTATAAAAACTGGATTTGAAAATCCCGACGAGTTATAAAAACTGGATTTCAAAATCCCGACCAGTTATAGAAACTGGATTTGAAAATGCCGACCAGTTATAACACTGAATTTGAAAATCCCGACCAGTTATAACACTGAATTTGAAAATCCCGACCAGTTATAACACTGAATTTGAAAATCCCGACCAGTTATAAAAACTGGATTTGAAAATCCCGACCAGTTATAAAAACTGGATTTGAAAATCCTAACCAGTTATAGAAACTGAATTTGAAAATCCTGACCAGTTATAAAAGCTGGATCTGAAAATCCCGACCAGTTTTAAAACTGGATTTGAAAATCCCGACGAGTTATAGAAACTGAATTTGAAAATCCTGATCAGTTATAACACTGGATTTGAAAATCCCGACCAATTATAAAACTAGATTTGAAAATCCCGACCAGTTATTGAAAATGGATTTAAAAATCCCGACCAGTTATAAATCTGGAATTGAAAATCCCGACCAGTTATAGAAACTGAATTTGAAAATCCCGACCAGTTATAGAAACTGGATTTGAAAATCCCGACCAATTATAACACTGAATTTGAAAATCCCGACCGGTTATAAAAACTGGATTTGAAAATCCCGACCAGTTATAGAAACTTGATTTGAAAATCCTGACCAGTTATAGAAACTGGATTTGAAAATCCCGACCAGTTATAAAAACTGGATTTGAAAATCCCGACCAATTATAAAACTGGATTTGAAAATCCCGACCAGTTATAGAAATTGGATTTGAAAATCCTGATCAGTTATAACACTGGATTTGAAAATCCCGACCAGTTATAAAACTCGATTTGAAAATCCCGACCAGTTATAGGAACTGGATTTGAAAATCCTGATCAGTTATAACACTGGATTTGAAAATCCCGACCAATTATAAAACTAGATTTGAAAATCCGGACCTGTTATAGAAACTGGATTTGAAAATCCCGACCAGTTATAAATCTGGATTTGAAAATCCCAACCCGTTATAAAACTAGATTTAAAAATCTCGACCAGTTATAGAAACTGCATTTGAAAATCCTGACCAGTTATAAAACTGGATTTGAAAATCCCGACCAGTTATAAAACTGGATTTGAAAATCCCGACGAGTTATAGAAACTGAATTTGAAAATCCTGATCAGTTATAACACTGGATTTGAAAACCCCGACCAATTATAAAACTAGATTTGAAAATCCCGACCATTTATAGAAAATGGATTTGAAAATCCCGACCAGTTATAAAACTGGATTTGAAAATCCCGACCAGTTATAAAACTGGATTTGAAAATCCCGACCAGTTATAGAAACTGGATTTGAAAATCCTGATCAGTTATAGAAACTGGATTTGAAAATCCCGACCAGTTATAAAATCTGGAATTGAAAATCCCGACCAGTTATAGAAACTGAATTTCAAAATCCCGATCAGTTATAGAAACTGGATTTGAAAATCCCGACCAGTTATAGAAACTGGATTTGAAAATCCCGAACAGTTATAAAAACTTGATTTGAAAATCCTGACCGGTTATAAAAACTGGATTTGAAAATCTCGACCAGTTATAGAAACTTGATTTGAAAATCCTGACCAGTTATAGAAACTGCATTTGAAAATCCTGACCAGTTATAAAACTGGATTTGAAAATCCCGACCAGTTATAACACTGAATTTGAAAATCCCGACAAGTTATAAAAACTGAATTTGAAAATCCCGACCAGTTATAGAAACTGGATTTGGAAATCCTGACCAGTTATAGAAACTGAATTTGAAATCCCGACCAGTTATAAAAACTGGATTTGAAAATCCCGACCAGTTATAAAACTGGATTTGAAAATCCCGACGAGTTATAGAAACTGAATTGGAAAATCCTGATCAGTTATAACACTGGATTTGAAAATCCCGACCAATTATAAAACTAGATTTGAAAATCCCGACCATTTATAGAAAATGGATTTGAAAATCCCGACCAGTTATAAAACTGGATTTGAAAATCCCGACCAGTTATAAAACTGGATTTGAAAATCCCGACCAGTTATAGAAACTGGATTTGAAAATCCTGACCAGTTATAGAAACTGGATTTGAAAATCCCGACCAGTTATAAAATCTGGAATTGAAAATCCCGACCAGTTATAGAAACTGAATTTCAAAATCCCGATCAGTTATAGAAACTGGATTTGAAAATCCCGACCAGTTATAGAAACTGGATTTGAAAATCCCGAACAGTTATAAAAACTTGATTTGAAAATCCTGACCGGTTATAAAAACTGGATTTGAAAATCTCGACCAGTTATAGAAACTTGATTTGAAAATCCTGACCAGTTATAGAAACTGCATTTGAAAATCCTGACCAGTTATAAAACTGGATTTGAAAATCCCGACCAGTTATAACACTGAATTTGAAAATCCCGACAAGTTATAAAAACTGAATTTGAAAATCCCGACCAGTTATAGAAACTGGATTTGGAAATCCTGACCAGTTATAGAAACTGAATTTGAAATCCCGACCAGTTATAAAAACTGGATTTGAAAATCCCGACCAGTTATAAAACTGGATTTGAAAATCCCGACGAGTTATAGAAACTGAATTTGAAAATCCTGATGAGTTATAACACTGGATTTGAAAATCCCGACCAATTATAAAACTAGATTTGAAAATCCCGACCAGTTATAGAAAATGGATTTGAAAATTCCGACCAGTTATAAAACTGGATATGAAAATCCCGACCAGTTATAAAACTAGATTTGAAAATCCCAACTTGTTATAGATACTTGATTTGAAAATCCCGACCAGTTATAAAAACTGGAGTTAAAAATCCCGACCAGTTATAGAAACTGGATTTGAAAATCCCGACCAGTTATAAAACTGGATTTGAAAATCCCGACCAGTTATAGAAACTGGATTTGAAAATTCTGATCAGTTATAACACTGGATTTGAAAATCCCGACCAATTATAAAACTAGATTTGAAAATCCGGACCTGTTATAAAAACTGGATTTGAAAATCCCGACCAGTTATAAATCTGGATTTGAAAATCCCAACCAGTTATAAAACTAGATTTTAAAATCCCGACCAGTTATAGAAACTGGATTTGAAAATCTTGACCAGTTATAGAAACTGGATTTGAAAATCTCGACCAGTTATAAAAACTAGATTTGAAAATCCCAACCAGTTATAGAAACTGGATTTGAAAATCCTGACCAGTTATAGAAACTGGATTTGAAAATATCGACCAGTTATAGAAACTGGATTTGAAAATCCGGACTAGTTATAAAACTGTATTTGAAAATCCCGACCAGTTATAGAAACTGGATTTGAAAATCCCGACTAGTTATAAAAACTGGATTTGAAAATCCCAACCAGTTATAGAAACTGGATTTCAAAATCCCGACCAGTTATAAAAACTGGAGTTGAAAATCCCGACCAGTTATAACACTGAATTTGAAAATCCCGACAAGTTATAAAAACTGAATTTGAAAATCCCGACCAGTTATAGAAACTGGATTTGAAAATCCTGACCAGTTATAGAAACTGAATTTGAAATCCCGTCCAGTTATAAAAACTGGATTTGAAAATCCCGACCAGTTATAAAACTGGATTTGAAAATCCCGACGAGTTATAGAAACTGAATTTGAAAATCCTGTTGAGTTATAACACTGGATTTGAAAATCCCGACCAATTATAAAACTAGATTTGAAAATCCCGAACAGTTATAGAAAATGGATTTGAAAATTCCGACCAGTTATAAAACTGGATATGAAAATCCCGACCAGTTATAAAACTAGATTTGAAAATCCCGACTTGTTATAGATACTTGATTTGAAAATTCCGACCAGTTATAAAAACTGGAGTTAAAAATCCCGACCAGTTATAAAAACTGGATTTGAAAATCCTGACCAGTTATAGAAACTGGATTTGAAAATCCCGACCAGTTATAAAATCTGGAATTGAAAATCCCGACCAGTTATAGCAACTGGATTTCAAAATCCCGACCAGTTATAGAAACTGGATTTGAAAATCCCGACCAGTTATAGAAACTGGATTTGAAAATCCCGAACAGTTATAAAAACTTGATTTGAAAATCCTGACCGGTTATAAAAACTGGATTTAAAAGTCCCGACCAGTTATAGAAACTTGATTTGAAAATCCTGACCAGTTATAGAAACTGCATTTGAAAATCCTGACCAGTTATAAAACTGGATTTGAAAATCCCGACCAGTTATCGAAATTGGATTTGAAAATCCCGACCAGTTATGACACTAGATTTGGAAATCACGACCAGTTATAGAAACTGGATTTGAAAATACCGACCAGTTATAGAAAGTGGATTTGAAAATCCGACCAGTTATAGAAACTGGATTTGAAAATCCTGACCAGTTGTAAAAACAGAATTTTGAAAATCCCAACCAGTTATAGAAACTGGATTTCAAAATCCCGACCAGTTATAAAAACTGGAGTTGAAAATCCCGACCAGTTATAACACTGAATTTGAAAATCCCGACAAGTTATAAAAACTGAATTTGAAAATCCCGACCAGTTATAGAAACTGGATTTGAAAATCCTGACCAGTTATAGAAACTGAATTTGAAATCCCGACCAGTTATAAAAACTGGATTTGAAAATCCTGACCAGTTATAAAACTGGATTTGAAAATCCCGACGAGTTATAGAAACTGAATTTGAAAATCCTGATGAGTTATAACACTGGATTTGAAAATCCCGACCAATTATAAAACTAGATTTGAAAATCCCGACCAGTTATAGAAAATGGATTTGAAAATTCCGACCAGTTATAAAACTGGATATGAAAATCCCGACCAGTTATCAAACTAGATTTGAAAATCCCGACTTGTTATAGATACTTGATTTGAAAATCCCGACCAGTTATAAAAACTGGAGTTAAAAATCCCGACCAGTTATAGAAACTGGATTTGAAAATCCCGACCAGTTATAGAAACTGGATTTGAAAATCCCGACCAGTTATAAAAACTGGATTTGAAAATCCCGACCAGTTATAAAACTGGATTTGAAAATCCCGACCAGTTATAGAAACTGGATTTGAAAATTCTGATCAGTTATAACACTGGATTTGAAAATCCCGACCAATTATAAAACTAGATTTGAAAATCCGGACCTGTTATAGAAACTGGATTTGAAAATCCTGACCAGTTATAGAAACTGGATTTGAAAATATCGACAAGTTATAAAAACTGGATTTGAAAATCCGGACTAGTTATAAAACTCTATTTGAAAATCCCGACCAGTTATAGAAACTGGATTTGAAAATCCCGACTAGTTATAAAAACTGGATTTGAAAATCCCAACCAGTTATAGAAACTGGATTTCAAAATCCCGACCAGTTATAAAAACTGGAGTTGAAAATCCCGACCAGTTATAACACTAAATTTGAAAATCCTGACAAGTTATAAAAACTGAATTTGAAAATCCCGACCAGTTATAGAAACTGGATTTGAAAATCCTGACCAGTTATAGAAACTGAATTTGAAATCCCGACTAGTTATAAAAACTGGATTTGAAAATCCCGACCAGTTATAAAACTGGATTTGAAAATCCCGACGAGTTATAGAAACTGAATTTGAAAATCCTGATGAGTTATAACACTGGATTTGAAAATCCCGACCAATTATAAAACTAGATTTGAAAATCCCGACCAGTTATAGAAAATGGATTTGAAAATTCCGACCAGTTATAAAACTGGATATGAAAATCCCGACCAGTTATAAAACTAGATTTGAAAATCCCGACTTGTTATAGATACTTGATTTGAAAATTCCGACCAGTTATAAAAACTGGAGTTAAAAATCCCGACCAGTTATAAAAACTGGATTTGAAAATCCCGACCAGTTATAGAAACTGGATTTGAAAATCCCGACCAGTTATAAAAACTGGATTTGAAAATCCCGACCAGTTATAAAACTGGATTTGAAAATCCCGACCAGTTATAGAAACTGGATTTGAAAATTCTGATCAGTTATAACACTGGATTTGAAAATCCCGACCAATTATAAAACTAGATTTGAAAATCCGGACCTGTTATAAATATGGATTTGAAAATCCCAACCAGTTATAAAACTAGATTTAAAAATCCTGACCAGTTATAGAAACTGCATTTGAAAATCCTGACCAGTTATAAAACTGGATTTGAAAATCCCGACCAGTTATAGAAATTGGATTTGAAAATACCGACCAGTTATGACACTAGATTTGGAAATCACGACCAGTTATAGAAACTGGATTTGAAAATCCCGACTAGTTATAGAAAGTGGATTTGAAAATCCGACCAGTTATAGAAACTGGATTTGAAAATCCCTACCAGTTGTAAAAACTGAATTTTGACAATCCCGACTAGTTACAAAAACTGAATTTGAAAATCCCGACCAGTTATAAAAACTAGATTTGAAAATTCCGACCAGTTATAGAAACTGTATTTGAAAATCCCGACCAGTTATAGAAACTGGATTTGAAAATCCCGACCCGTTATAAAAACTAGATTTGAAAATTCTGACCAGTTATAAAACTGGATTTGAAAATCCCGACCAGTTATAGAAACTGGATTTGAAAATCCCGACCAGTTATAAAAACTGGATTTGAAAATCCCGACGAGTTATAAAAACTGGATTTCAAAATCCCGACCAGTTATAGAAACTGGATTTGAAAATGCCGACCAGTTATAACACTGAATTTGAAAATCCCGACCAGTTATAACACTGAATTTGAAAATCCCGACCAGTTATAACACTGAATTTGAAAATCCCGACCAGTTATAAAAACTGGATTTGAAAATCCCGACCAGTTATAAAAACTGGATTTGAAAATCCTAACCAGTTATAGAAACTGAATTTGAAAATCCTGACCAGTTATAAAAGCTGGATCTGAAAATCCCGACCAGTTTTAAAACTGGATTTGAAAATCCCGACGAGTTATAGAAACTGAATTTGAAAATCCTGATCAGTTATAACACTGGATTTGAAAATCCCGACCAATTATAAAACTAGATTTGAAAATCCCGACCAGTTATTGAAAATGGATTTAAAAATCCCGACCAGTTATAAATCTGGAATTGAAAATCCCGACCAGTTATAGAAACTGAATTTGAAAATCCCGACCAGTTATAGAAACTGGATTTGAAAATCCCGACCAATTATAACACTGAATTTGAAAATCCCGACCGGTTATAAAAACTGGATTTGAAAATCCCGACCAGTTATAGAAACTTGATTTGAAAATCCTGACCAGTTATAGAAACTGGATTTGAAAATCCCGACCAGTTATAAAAACTGGATTTGAAAATCCCGACCAATTATAAAACTGGATTTGAAAATCCCGACCAGTTATAGAAATTGGATTTGAAAATCCTGATCAGTTATAACACTGGATTTGAAAATCCCGACCAGTTATAAAACTCGATTTGAAAATCCCGACCAGTTATAGGAACTGGATTTGAAAATCCTGATCAGTTATAACACTGGATTTGAAAATCCCGACCAATTATAAAACTAGATTTGAAAATCCGGACCTGTTATAGAAACTGGATTTGAAAATCCCGACCAGTTATAAATCTGGATTTGAAAATCCCAACCCGTTATAAAACTAGATTTAAAAATCTCGACCAGTTATAGAAACTGCATTTGAAAATCCTGACCAGTTATAAAACTGGATTTGAAAATCCCGACCAGTTATAAAACTGGATTTGAAAATCCCGACGAGTTATAGAAACTGAATTTGAAAATCCTGATCAGTTATAACACTGGATTTGAAAACCCCGACCAATTATAAAACTAGATTTGAAAATCCCGACCATTTATAGAAAATGGATTTGAAAATCCCGACCAGTTATAAAACTGGATTTGAAAATCCCGACCAGTTATAAAACTGGATTTGAAAATCCCGACCAGTTATAGAAACTGGATTTGAAAATCCTGATCAGTTATAGAAACTGGATTTGAAAATCCCGACCAGTTATAAAATCTGGAATTGAAAATCCCGACCAGTTATAGAAACTGAATTTCAAAATCCCGATCAGTTATAGAAACTGGATTTGAAAATCCCGACCAGTTATAGAAACTGGATTTGAAAATCCCGAACAGTTATAAAAACTTGATTTGAAAATCCTGACCGGTTATAAAAACTGGATTTGAAAATCTCGACCAGTTATAGAAACTTGATTTGAAAATCCTGACCAGTTATAGAAACTGCATTTGAAAATCCTGACCAGTTATAAAACTGGATTTGAAAATCCCGACCAGTTATAACACTGAATTTGAAAATCCCGACAAGTTATAAAAACTGAATTTGAAAATCCCGACCAGTTATAGAAACTGGATTTGGAAATCCTGACCAGTTATAGAAACTGAATTTGAAATCCCGACCAGTTATAAAAACTGGATTTGAAAATCCCGACCAGTTATAAAACTGGATTTGAAAATCCCGACGAGTTATAGAAACTGAATTGGAAAATCCTGATCAGTTATAACACTGGATTTGAAAATCCCGACCAATTATAAAACTAGATTTGAAAATCCCGACCATTTATAGAAAATGGATTTGAAAATCCCGACCAGTTATAAAACTGGATTTGAAAATCCCGACCAGTTATAAAACTGGATTTGAAAATCCCGACCAGTTATAGAAACTGGATTTGAAAATCCTGACCAGTTATAGAAACTGGATTTGAAAATCCCGACCAGTTATAAAATCTGGAATTGAAAATCCCGACCAGTTATAGAAACTGAATTTCAAAATCCCGATCAGTTATAGAAACTGGATTTGAAAATCCCGACCAGTTATAGAAACTGGATTTGAAAATCCCGAACAGTTATAAAAACTTGATTTGAAAATCCTGACCGGTTATAAAAACTGGATTTGAAAATCTCGACCAGTTATAGAAACTTGATTTGAAAATCCTGACCAGTTATAGAAACTGCATTTGAAAATCCTGACCAGTTATAAAACTGGATTTGAAAATCCCGACCAGTTATAACACTGAATTTGAAAATCCCGACAAGTTATAAAAACTGAATTTGAAAATCCCGACCAGTTATAGAAACTGGATTTGGAAATCCTGACCAGTTATAGAAACTGAATTTGAAATCCCGACCAGTTATAAAAACTGGATTTGAAAATCCCGACCAGTTATAAAACTGGATTTGAAAATCCCGACGAGTTATAGAAACTGAATTTGAAAATCCTGATGAGTTATAACACTGGATTTGAAAATCCCGACCAATTATAAAACTAGATTTGAAAATCCCGACCAGTTATAGAAAATGGATTTGAAAATTCCGACCAGTTATAAAACTGGATATGAAAATCCCGACCAGTTATAAAACTAGATTTGAAAATCCCAACTTGTTATAGATACTTGATTTGAAAATCCCGACCAGTTATAAAAACTGGAGTTAAAAATCCCGACCAGTTATAGAAACTGGATTTGAAAATCCCGACCAGTTATAAAACTGGATTTGAAAATCCCGACCAGTTATAGAAACTGGATTTGAAAATTCTGATCAGTTATAACACTGAATTTGAAAATCCCGACCAATTATAAAACTAGATTTGAAAATCCGGACCTGTTATAAAAACTGGATTTGAAAATCCCGACCAGTTATAAATCTGGATTTGAAAATCCCAACCAGTTATAAAACTAGATTTTAAAATCCCGACCAGTTATAGAAACTGGATTTGAAAATCTTGACCAGTTATAGAAACTGGATTTGAAAATCTCGACCAGTTATAAAAACTAGATTTGAAAATCCCAACCAGTTATAGAAACTGGATTTGAAAATCCTGACCAGTTATAGAAACTGGATTTGAAAATATCGACCAGTTATAGAAACTGGATTTGAAAATCCGGACTAGTTATAAAACTGTATTTGAAAATCCCGACCAGTTATAGAAACTGGATTTGAAAATCCCGACTAGTTATAAAAACTGGATTTGAAAATCCCAACCAGTTATAGAAACTGGATTTCAAAATCCCCACCAGTTATAAAAACTGGAGTTGAAAATCCCGACCAGTTATAACACTGAATTTGAAAATCCCGACAAGTTATAAAAACTGAATTTGAAAATCCCGACCAGTTATAGAAACTGGATTTGAAAATCCTGACCAGTTATAGAAACTGAATTTGAAATCCCGTCCAGTTATAAAAACTGGATTTGAAAATCCCGACCAGTTATAAAACTGGATTTGAAAATCCCGACGAGTTATAGAAACTGAATTTGAAAATCCTGTTGAGTTATAACACTGGATTTGAAAATCCCGACCAATTATAAAACTAGATTTGAAAATCCCGAACAGTTATAGAAAATGGATTTGAAAATTCCGACCAGTTATAAAACTGGATATGAAAATCCCGACCAGTTATAAAACTAGATTTGAAAATCCCGACTTGTTATAGATACTTGATTTGAAAATTCCGACCAGTTATAAAAACTGGAGTTAAAAATCCCGACCAGTTATAAAAACTGGATTTGAAAATCCCGACCAGTTATAGAAACTGGATTTGAAAATCCCGACCAGTTATAAAAACTGGATTTGAAAATCCCGACCAGTTATAAAACTGGATTTGAAAATTCTGATCAGTTATAACACTGAATTTGAAAATCCCGACCAATTATAAAACTAGATTTGAAAATCCGGACCTGTTATAAATCTGGATTTGAAAATCCCAACCAGTTATAAAACTAGATTTAAAAATCCTGACCAGTTATAGAAACTGCATTTGAAAATCCTGACCAGTTATAAAACTGGATTTGAAAATCCCGACCAGTTATAGAAATTGGATTTGAAAATACCGACCAGTTATGACACTAGATTTGGAAATCACGACCAGTTATAGAAACTGGATTTGAAAATCCCGACCAGTTATAGAAAGTGGATTTGAAAATCCGACCAGTTATAGAAACTGGATTTAAAAATCCCTATCAGTTGTAAAAACTGAATTTTGAAAATCCCGACCAATTACAAAAACTGGATTTGAAAATCCCGACCAGTTATAAAAACTAGATTTGAAAATCCCGACCAGTTATAGAAACTGTATTTGAAAATCCCGACCAGTTATAGAAACTGGATTTGAAAATCCCGACCAGTTATAAAAACTAGATTTGAAAATTCTGACCAGTTATAAAACTGGATTTGAAAATCCCGACCAGTTATAGAAACTGGATTTGAAAATTCCGACCAGTTATAAAAACTGGATTTGAAAATCCCGACGAGTTATAAAAACTGGATTTCAAAATCCCGACCAGTTATAGAAACTGGATTTGAAAATGCCGACCAGTTATAACAGTGAATTTGAAAATCCCGACCAGTTATAACACTGAATTTGAAAATCCCGACCAGTTATAACACTGAATTTGAAAATCCCGACCAGTTATAGAAACTGAATTTGAAAATCCTGACCAGTTATAAAAGCTGGATCTGAAAATCCCGACCAGTTATAAAACTGGATTTGAAAATCCCGACGAGTTATAGAAACTGAATTTGAAAATCCTGATCAGTTATAACACTGGATTTGAAAATCCCGACCAATTATAAAACTAGATTTGAAAATCCCGACCAGTTATTGAAAATGGATTTAAAAATCCCGACCAGTTATAAATCTGGAATTGAAAATCCCGACCAGTTATAGAAACTGAATTTGAAAATCCCGACCAGTTATAGAAACTGGATTTGAAAATCCCGACCAATTATAACACTGAATTTGAAAATCCCGACCGGTTATAAAAACTGGATTTGAAAATCCCGACCAGTTATAGAAACTTGATTTGAAAATCCTGACCAGTTATAGAAACTGGATTTGAAAATCCCGACCAGTTATAAAAACTGGATTTGAAAATCCCGACCAATTATAAAACTGGATTTGAAAATCCCGACCAGTTATAGAAATTGGATTTGAAAATCCCGACCAGTTATAAAATCTGAAATTGAAAATCCCGACCAGTTATAGAAACTGGATTTCAAAATCCCGACCAGTTATAACACTGAATTTGAAAATCCCGACCGGTTATAAAAACTGGATTTGAAAATCCCGACCAGTTATAGAAACTTGATTTGAAAATCCTGACCAGTTATAGAAACTGGATTTGAAAATCCCGACCAGTTATAAAAACTAGATTTGAAAATCCCGACCAGTTATAAAACTGGATTTGAAAATCCCGACCAGTTATAGAAACTGGATTTGAAAATCCTGATCAGTTATAACACTGGATTTGAAAATCCCGACCAATTATAAAACTAGATTTGAAAATCCGGAGCTGTTATAGAAACTGGATTTGAAAATCCCGACCAGTTATAAATCAAGAAAATCCAAACCAGTTATAAAACTAGATTTTAAAATCCCGACCAGTTATAGAAACTGGATTTGAAAATCTTGACTAGTTATAGAAACTGGATTTGAAAATCCTGACCAGTTATAAAAACTAGATTTGAAAATCCCAACCAGTTATAGAAACTGGATTTAAAAATCCAGACCAGTTATAGAAACTTGATTTGAAAATATCGACCAGTTATAGAAACTGGATTTGAAAATTCCGACCAGTTATAAAACTGCATTTGAAAATCCCAACGAGTTATAGAAACTGGATTTGAAAATCCCGACTAGTTATAAAAACTGGATTTGAAAATCCCAACCAGTTATAAAACTAGATTTAAAAATCCCGACCAGTTATAGAAACTGCATTTGAAAATCCTGACCAGTTATAAAACTGGATTTGAAAATCCCGACCAGTTATAGAAATTGGATTTGAAAATCCCGACCAGTTATGACACTAGATTTGGAAATCACGACCAGTTATAAAACCTGGATTTGAAAATCCCGACTAGTTATAAAACTGGATTTGAAAATCCCGACCAGTCATAGAAACTGGATTTGAAAATCCCGACTAGTTATAAAAACTGGATTTGAAAATCCCAACCAGTTATAGAAACTGGATTTCAAAATCCCGACCAGTTATAAAAACTGGAGTTGAAAATCCCGAACAGTTATAACACTGAATTTGAAAATCCAGACCAGTTATAAAAACTGAATTTAAAAATCCCGACCAGTTATAGAAACTGGATTTGAAAATCCTGACCAGTTATAGAAACTGAATTTGAAATCCCGACCAGTTATAAAAACTGGATTTGAAAATCCCGACCAATTATAAAACTGGATTTGAAAATCCCGATGAGTTATAGAAACTGAATTTGAAAATCTTGATGAGTTATAACACTGGATTTGAAAATCCCGACCAATTATAAAACTAGATTTGAAAATCCCGACCAGTTATAGAAAATGGATTTGAAAATTCCGACCAGTTATAAAACTGGATATGAAAATCCCGACCAGTTATAAAACTAGATTTGAAAATCCCGACTTGTTATAGATACTTGATTTGAAAATTCCGACCAGTTATAAAAACTGGAGTTAAAAATCCCGACCAGTTATAGAAACTGGATTTGAAAATCCCGACCAGTTATAGAAACTGGATTTGAAAATCCCGACCAGTTATAAAAACTGGATTTGAAAATCCCAACCAGTTATAAAACTGGATTTGAAAATCCCGACAAGTTATAGAAACTGGATTTGAAAATTCTGATCAGTTATAACACTGGATTTGAAAATCCCGACCAATTATAAAACTAGATTTGAAAATCCGGACCTGTTATAGAAACTGGATTTGAAAATCCCGACCTGTTATAAATCTGGATTTCAAAATCCCAACCAGTTATAAAACTAGATTTAAAAATCCCGACCAGTTATAGAAACTGCATTTGAAAATCCTGACCAGTTATAAAACTGGATTTGAAAATCCCGACCAGTTATAGAAATTGGATTTGAAAATACCGACCAGTTATGACACTAGATTTGGAAATCACGACCAGTTATAGAAACTGGATTTGAAAATCCCGACCAGTTATAGAAACTGGATTTGAAAATCCCGACCAGTTATAGAAACTGGATTTGAAAATCCCGACCAGTTGTAAAAACAGAATTTTGAAAATCCCGACCAGTTACAAAAACTGGATTTGAAAATCCCGACCAGTTATAGAAAATGGATTTGAAAATTCCGACCAGTTATAAAACTGGATATGAAAATCCCGACCAGTTATAAAACTAGATTTGAAAATCCCGACTTGTTATAGATACTTGATTTGAAAATTCCGACCAGTTATAAAAACTGGAGTTAAAAATCCCGACCAGTTATAAAAACTGGATTTGAAAATCCCGACCAGTTATAGAAACTGGATTTGAAAATCCCGACCAGTTATAAAAACTGGATTTGAAAATCCCGACCAGTTATAAAACTGGATTTGAAAATTCTGATCAGTTATAACACTGAATTTGAAAATCCCGACCAATTATAAAACTAGATTTGAAAATCCGGACCTGTTATAAATCTGGATTTGAAAATCCCAACCAGTTATAAAACTAGATTTAAAAATCCTGACCAGTTATAGAAACTGCATTTGAAAATCCTGACCAGTTATAAAACTGGATTTGAAAATCCCGACCAGTTATAGAAATTGGATTTGAAAATACCGACCAGTTATGACACTAGATTTGGAAATCACGACCAGTTATAGAAACTGGATTTGAAAATCCCGACCAGTTATAGAAAGTGGATTTGAAAATCCGACCAGTTATAGAAACTGGATTTGAAAATCCCTATCAGTTGTAAAAACTGAATTTTGAAAATCCCGACCAGTTACAAAAACTGGATTTGAAAATCCCGACCAGTTATAAAAACTAGATTTGAAAATCCCGACCAGTTAAAGAAACTATATTTGAAAATCCCGACCAGTTATAGAAACTGGATTTGAAAATCCCGACCAGTTATAAAAACTAGATTTGAAAATTCTGACCAGTTATAAAACTGGATTTGAAAATCCCGACCAGTTATAGAAACTGGATTTGAAAATTCCGACCTGTTATAAAAACTGGATTTGAAAATCCTTACGAGTTATAAAAACTGGATTTCAAAATCCCCCGACCAGTTATAACACTGAATTTGAAAATCCCGACCAGTTATAACACTGAATTTGAAAATCCCGACCAGTTATAAAAACTGGATTTGAAAATCCCGACCAGTTATAAAAACTGGATTTGAAAATCCTAACCAGTTATAGAAACTGAATTTGAAAATCCTGACCAGTTATAAAAGCTGGATCTGAAAATCCCGACCAGTTATAAAACTGGATTTGAAAATCCCGACGAGTTATAGAAACTGAATTTGAAAATCCTGATCAGTTATAACACTGGATTTGAAAATCCCGACCAATTATAAAACTAGATTTGAAAATCCCGACCAGTTATTGAAAATGGATTTAAAAATCCCGACCAGTTATAAATCTGGAATTGAAAATCCCGACTAGTTATAGAAACTGAATTTGAAAATCCCGACCAGTTATAGAAACTGGATTTGAAAATCCTGACCAATTATAACACTGAATTTGAAAATCCCGACCGGTTATAAAAACTGGATTTGAAAATCCCGACCAGTTATAGAAACTTGATTTGAAAATCCTGACCAGTTATAGAAACTGGATTTGAAAATCCCGACCAGTTATAAAAACTGGATTTGAAAATCCCGACCAATTATAAAACTGGATTTGAAAATCCCGACCAGTTATAGAAATTGAATTTGAAAATCCCGACCAGTTATAAAATCTGCAATTGAAAATCCCGACCAGTTATAGAAACTGGATTTCAAAATCCCGACCAGTTATAACACTGAATTTGAAAATCCCGACCGGTTATAAAAACTGGATTTGAAAATCCCGACCAGTTATAGAAACTTGATTTGAAAATCCTGACCAGTTATAGAAACTGGATTTGAAAATCCCGACCAGTTATAAAAACTGGATTTTAAAATCCCGACCAGTTATAAAACTGGATTTGAAAATCCCGACCAGTTATAGAAACTGGATTTGAAAATCCTGATCAGTTATAACACTGGATTTGAAAATCCCAACCAATTATAAAACTAGATTTGAAAATCCGGAGCTGTTATAGAAACTGGATTTGAAAATCCCGACCAGTTATAAATCAAGAAAATCCAAACCAGTTATAAAACTAGATTTTAAAATCCCGACCAGTTATAGAAACTGGATTTGAAAATCTTGACTAGTTATAGAAACTGGATTTGAAAATCCTGACCAGTTATAAAAACTAGATTTGAAAATCCCAACCAGTTATAGAAACTGGATTTAAAAATCCAGACCAGTTATAGAAACTTGATTTGAAAATATCGACCAGTTATAGAAACTGGATTTGAAAATCCCGACCAGTTATAAAACTGCATTTGAAAATCCCAACCAGTTATAGAAACTGGATTTGAAAATCCCGACTAGTTATAAAAACTAGATTTGAAAATCCCAACCAGTTATAAAACTAGATTTAAAAATCCCGACCAGTTATAGAAACTGCATTTGAAAATCCTGACCAGTTATAAAACTGGATTTGAAAATCCCGACCAGTTATAGAAATTGGATTTGAAAATCCCGACCAGTTATGACACTAGATTTGGAAATCACGACCAGTTATAAAACCTGGATTTGAAAATCCCGACTAGTTATAAAACTGGATTTGAAAATCCCGACCAGTCATAGAAACTGGATTTGAAAATCCCGACTAGTTATAAAAACTGGATTTGAAAATCCCAACCAGTTATAGAAACTGGATTTCAAAATCCCGACCAGTTATAAAAACTGGAGTTGAAAATCCCGAACAGTTATAACACTGAATTTGAAAATCCAGACCAGTTATAAAAACTGAATTTAAAAATCCCGACCAGTTATAGAAACTGGATTTGAAAATCCTGACCAGTTATAGAAACTGAATTTGAAATCCCGACCAGTTATAAAAACTGGATTTGAAAATCCCGACCAGTTATAAAACTGGATTTGAAAATCCCGATGAGTTATAGAAACTGAATTTGAAAATCTTGATGAGTTATAACACTGGATTTGAAAATCCCGACCAATTATAAAACTAGATTTGAAAATCCCGACCAGTTATAGAAAATGGATTTGAAAATTCCGACCAGTTATAAAACTGGATATGAAAATCCCGACCAGTTATAAAACTAGATTTGAAAATCCCGACTTGTTATAGATACTTGATTTGAAAATTCCGACCAGTTATAAAAACTGGAGTTAAAAATCCCGACCAGTTATAGAAACTGGATTTGAAAATCCCGACCAGTTATAGAAACTGGATTTGAAAATCCCGACCAGTTATAAAAACTGGATTTGAAAATCCCAACCAGTTATAAAACTGGATTTGAAAATCCCGACAAGTTATAGAAACTAGATTTGAAAATTCTGATCAGTTATAACACTGGATTTGAAAATCCCGACCAATTATAAAACTAGATTTGAAAATCCGGACCTGTTATAGAAACTGGATTTGAAAATCCCGACCTGTTTTAAATCTGGATTTCAAAATCCCAACCAGTTATAAAACTAGATTTAAAAATCCCGACCAGTTATAGAAACTGCATTTGAAAATCCTGACCAGTTATAAAACTGGATTTGAAAATCCCGACCAGTTATAGAAATTGGATTTGAAAATACCGACCAGTTATGACACTAGATTTGGAAATCACGACCAGTTATAGAAACTGGATTTGAAAATCCCGACCAGTTATAGAAACTGGATTTGAAAATCCCGACCAGTTATAGAAACTGGATTTGAAAATCCCGACCAGTTGTAAAAACAGAATTTTGAAAATCCCGACCAGTTACAAAAACTGGATTTGAAAATCCCGACCAGTTATAGAAAATGGATTTGAAAATTCCGACCAGTTATAAAACTGGATATGAAAATCCCGACCAGTTATAAAACTAGATTTGAAAATCCCGACTTGTTATAGATACTTGATTTGAAAATTCCGACCAGTTATAAAAACTGGAGTTAAAAATCCCGACCAGTTATAAAAACTGGATTTGAAAATCCCGACCAGTTATAGAAACTGGATTTGAAAATCCCGACCAGTTATAAAAACTGGATTTGAAAATCCCGACCAGTTATAAAACTGGATTTGAAAATTCTGATCAGTTATAACACTGAATTTGAAAATCCCGACCAATTATAAAACTAGATTTGAAAATCCGGACCTGTTATAAATCTGGATTTGAAAATCCCAACCAGTTATAAAACTAGATTTAAAAATCCTGACCAGTTATAGAAACTGCATTTGAAAATCCTGACCAGTTATAAAACTGGATTTGAAAATCCCGACCAGTTATAGAAATTGGATTTGAAAATACCGACCAGTTATGACACTAGATTTGGAAATCACGACCAGTTATAGAAACTGGATTTGAAAATCCCGACCAGTTATAGAAAGTGGATTTGAAAATCCGACCAGTTATAGAAACTGGATTTGAAAATCCCTATCAGTTGTAAAAACTGAATTTTGAAAATCCCGACCAGTTACAAAAACTGGATTTGAAAATCCCGACCAGTTATAAAAACTAGATTTGAAAATCCCGACCAGTTAAAGAAACTATATTTGAAAATCCCGACCAGTTATAGAAACTGGATTTGAAAATCCCGACCAGTTATAAAAACTAGATTTGAAAATTCTGACCAGTTATAAAACTGGATTTGAAAATCCCGACCAGTTATAGAAACTGGATTTAAAAATTCCGACCTGTTATAAAAACTGGATTTGAAAATCCTTACGAGTTATAAAAACTGGATTTCAAAATCCCCCGACCAGTTATAACACTGAATTTGAAAATCCCGACCAGTTATAACACTGAATTTGAAAATCCCGACCAGTTATAAAAACTGGATTTGAAAATCCCGACCAGTTATAAAAACTGGATTTGAAAATCCTAACCAGTTATAGAAACTGAATTTGAAAATCCTGACCAGTTATAAAAGCTGGATCTGAAAATCCCGACCAGTTATAAAACTGGATTTGAAAATCCCGACGAGTTATAGAAACTGAATTTGAAAATCCTGATCAGTTATAACACTGGATTTGAAAATCCCGACCAATTATAAAACTAGATTTGAAAATCCCGACCAGTTATTGAAAATGGATTTAAAAATCCCGACCAGTTATAAATCTGGAATTGAAAATCCCGACTAGTTATAGAAACTGAATTTGAAAATCCCGACCAGTTATAGAAACTGGATTTGAAAATCCTGACCAATTATAACACTGAATTTGAAAATCCCGACCGGTTATAAAAACTGGATTTGAAAATCCCGACCAGTTATAGAAACTTGATTTGAAAATCCTGACCAGTTATAGAAACTGGATTTGAAAATCCCGACCAGTTATAAAAACTGGATTTGAAAATCCCGACCAATTATAAAACTGGATTTGAAAATCCCGACCAGTTATAGAAATTGAATTTGAAAATCCCGACCAGTTATAAAATCTGCAATTGAAAATCCCGACCAGTTATAGAAACTGGATTTCAAAATCCCGACCAGTTATAACACTGAATTTGAAAATCCCGACCGGTTATAAAAACTGGATTTGAAAATCCCGACCAGTTATAGAAACTTGATTTGAAAATCCTGACCAGTTATAGAAACTGGATTTGAAAATCCCGACCAGTTATAAAAACTGGATTTTAAAATCCCGACCAGTTATAAAACTGGATTTGAAAATCCCGACCAGTTATAGAAACTGGATTTGAAAATCCTGATCAGTTATAACACTGGATTTGAAAATCCCAACCAATTATAAAACTAGATTTGAAAATCCGGAGCTGTTATAGAAACTGGATTTGAAAATCCCGACCAGTTATAAATCAAGAAAATCCAAACCAGTTATAAAACTAGATTTTAAAATCCCGACCAGTTATAGAAACTGGATTTGAAAATCTTGACTAGTTATAGAAACTGGATTTGAAAATCCTGACCAGTTATAAAAACTAGATTTGAAAATCCCAACCAGTTATAGAAACTGGATTTAAAAATCCAGACCAGTTATAGAAACTTGATTTGAAAATATCGACCAGTTATAGAAACTGGATTTGAAAATCCCGACCAGTTATAAAACTGCATTTGAAAATCCCAACCAGTTATAGAAACTGGATTTGAAAATCCCGACTAGTTATAAAAACTAGATTTGAAAATCCCAACCAGTTATAAAACTAGATTTAAAAATCCCGACCAGTTATAGAAACTGCATTTGAAAATCCTGACCAGTTATAAAACTGGATTTGAAAATCCCGACCAGTTATAGAAATTGGATTTGAAAATCCCGACCAGTTATGACACTAGATTTGGAAATCACGACCAGTTATAAAACCTGGATTTGAAAATCCCGACTAGTTATAAAACTGGATTTGAAAATCCCGACCAGTCATAGAAACTGGATTTGAAAATCCCGACTAGTTATAAAAACTGGATTTGAAAATCCCAACCAGTTATAGAAACTGGATTTCAAAATCCCGACCAGTTATAAAAACTGGAGTTGAAAATCCCGAACAGTTATAACACTGAATTTGAAAATCCAGACCAGTTATAAAAACTGAATTTAAAAATCCCGACCAGTTATAGAAACTGGATTTGAAAATCCTGACCAGTTATAGAAACTGAATTTGAAATCCCGACCAGTTATAAAAACTGGATTTGAAAATCCCGACCAGTTATAAAACTGGATTTGAAAATCCCGATGAGTTATAGAAACTGAATTTGAAAATCTTGATGAGTTATAACACTGGATTTGAAAATCCCGACCAATTATAAAACTAGATTTGAAAATCCCGACCAGTTATAGAAAATGGATTTGAAAATTCCGACCAGTTATAAAACTGGATATGAAAATCCCGACCAGTTATAAAACTAGATTTGAAAATCCCGACTTGTTATAGATACTTGATTTGAAAATTCCGACCAGTTATAAAAACTGGAGTTAAAAATCCCGACCAGTTATAGAAACTGGATTTGAAAATCCCGACCAGTTATAGAAACTGGATTTGAAAATCCCGACCAGTTATAAAAACTGGATTTGAAAATCCCAACCAGTTATAAAACTGGATTTGAAAATCCCGACAAGTTATAGAAACTAGATTTGAAAATTCTGATCAGTTATAACACTGGATTTGAAAATCCCGACCAATTATAAAACTAGATTTGAAAATCCGGACCTGTTATAGAAACTGGATTTGAAAATCCCGACCTGTTATAAATCTGGATTTCAAAATCCCAACCAGTTATAAAACTAGATTTAAAAATCCCGACCAGTTATAGAAACTGCATTTGAAAATCCTGACCAGTTATAAAACTGGATTTGAAAATCCCGACCAGTTATAGAAATTGGATTTGAAAATATCGACCAGTTATGACACTAGATTTGGAAATCACGACTAGTTATAGAAACTGGATTTGAAAATCCCGACCAGTTATAGAAACTGGATTTGAAAATCCCGACCAGTTATAGAAACTGGATTTGAAAATCCCGACCAGTTGTAAAAACTGAATTTTGAAAATCCCGACCAGTTACAAAAACTGGATTTGAAAATCCCGACCAGTTATAAAAACTAGATTTGAAAATCCCGACCAGTTATAGAAACTGTATTTGAAAATCCCGACCAGTTATAGAAACTGGATTTGAAAATCCCGACCAGTTATAAAAACTAGATTTGAAAATTCTGACCAGTTATAAAACTGGATTTGAAAATCCCGACCAGTTATAGAAACTGGATTTGAAAATCCCGACCAGTTATAAAAACTGGATTTGAAAATCCCGACGAGTTATAAAAACTGGATTTCAAAATCCCGACCAGTTATAGAAACTGGATTTGAAAATGCCGACCAGTTATAACACTGAATTCGAAAATCCCGACCAGTTATAACACTGAATTTGAAAATCCCGACCAGTTATAACACTGAATTTGAAAATCCCGACCAGTTATAAAAACTGGATTTGAAAATCCCGACCAGTTATAAAAACTGGATTTGAAAATCCTAACCAGTTATAGAAACTGAATTTGAAAATCCTGACCAGTTATAAAAGCTGGATCTGAAAATCCCGACCAGTTATAAAACTGGATTTGAAAATCCCGACGAGTTATAGAAACTGAATTTGAAAATCCTGATCAATTATAACACTGGATTTGAAAATCCTGACCAATTATAAAACTAGATTTGAAAATCCCGACCAGTTATTGAAAATGGATTTAAAAATCCCGACCAGTTATAAATCTGGAATTGAAAATCCCGACTAGTTATAGAAACTGGATTTCAAAATCCCGACCAGTTATAGAAACTGAATTTGAAAATACCGACCAGTTATAGAAACTGGATTTGAAAATCCCGACCAATTATAACACTGAATTTGAAAATCCCGACCGGTTATAAAAACTGGATTTGAAAATCCCGACCAGTTATAGAAACTTGATTTGAAAATCCTGACCAGTTATAGAAACTGGATTTGAAAATCCCGACCAGTTATAAAAACTGGATTTGAAAATCCCGACCAATTATAAAACTGGATTTGAAAATCCCGACCAGTAATAGAAACTGGATTTGAAAATCCTGACCAGTTATAAAATCTGGAATTGAAAATCCCGACCAGTTATAGAAACTGGATTTCAAAATCCCGACCAGTTATAACACTGAATTTGAAAATCCCGACCGGTTATAAAAACTGGATTTGAAAATCCCGACCAGTTATAGAAACTTGATTTCAAAATCCTGACCAGTTATAGAAACTGGATTTGAAAATCCCGACCAGTTATAAAAACTAGATTTGAAAATCCCGACCAGTTATAAAACTGGATTTGAAAATCCCGACCAGTTATAGAAACTGGATTTGAAAATCCTGATCAGTTATAACACTGGATTTGAAAATCCCGACCAATTATAAAACTAGATTTGAAAATTCGGACCTGTTATAGAAACTGGATTTGAAAATCCCGACCAGTTATAAATCAAGAAAATCCCAACCAGTTATAAAACTAGATTTTAAAATCCCGACCAATTATAGAAACTGGATTTGAAAATCTTGACTAGTTATAGAAACTGGATTTGAAAATCCTGACCAGTTATAAAAACTAGATTTGAAAATCCCAACCAGTTATAGAAACTGGATTTAAAAATCCAGACCAGTTATAGAAACTTGATTTGAAAATATCGACCAATTTTAGAAACTGGATTTGAAAATCCCGACCAGTTATAAAACTGCATTTGAAAATCCCAACCACTTATAGAAACTGAATTTGAAAATCCCGACTAGTTATAAAAACTGGATTTGAAAATCCCAACCAGTTATAAAACTATATTTAAAAATCCCGACCAGTTATAGAAACTGCATTTGAAAATCCTGACCAGTTATAAAACTGGATTTGAAAATCCCGACCAGTTATAGAAATTGGATTTGAAAATCCCGACCAGTTATGACACTAAATTTGGAAATCACGACCAGTTATAAAACCTGGATTTGAAAATCCCGACCAGCTATAAAACTGGATTTAAAAATCCCGACCAGTCATAGAAACTGGATTTGAAAATCCCAACTAGTTATAAAAACTGGATTTGAAAATCCCAACCAGTTATAGAAACTGGATTTCAAAATCCCGACCAGTTATAAAAACTGGAGTTGAAAATCCCGAACAGTTATAACACTGAATTGGAAAATCCCGACCAGTTATAAAAACTGAATTTAAAAATCCCGACCAGTTATAGAAACTGGATTTGAAAATCCTGACCAGTTATAGAAACTGAATTTGAAATCCCGACCAGTTATAAAAACTGGATTTGAAAATCCCGACCAGTTATAAAACTGGATTTGAAAATCCCGACGAGTTATAGAAACTGAATTTGAAAATCTTGATGAGTTATAACACTGGATTTGAAAATCCCGACCAATTATAAAACTAGATTTGAAAATCCCGACCAGTTATAGAAAATGGATTTGAAAATTCCGACCAGTTATAAAACTGGATATGAAAATCCCGACCAGTTATAAAACTAGATTTGAAAATCCTGACTTGTTATAGATACTTGATTTGAAAATCCCGACCAGTTATAAAAACTGGAGTTGAAAATCCCGACCAGTTATAGAAACTGGATTTGAAAATCCCGACCAGTTATAGAAACTGGATTTGAAAATCCCGACCAGTTATATAAACTGGATTTCTAAATCCCGACCAGTTATAAAAACTGGATTTGAAAATCCCGACCAGTTATAAAACTGGATTTGAAAATCCCGACCAGTTATAGAAACTGGATTTGAAAAATTCTGATCAGTTATAACACTGGATTTGAAAATCCCGACCAATTATAAAACTAGATTTGAAAATCCGGACCTGTTATAGAAACTGGATTTGAAAATCCCGACCAGTTATAAAACTGGATATGAAAATCCCGACCAGTTATAAAACTAGATTTCAAAATCCTGACTTGTTATAGATACTTGATTTGAAAATCCCGACCAGTTATAAAAACTGGAGTTGAAAATCCCGACCAGTTATAGAAACTGGATTTGAAAATCCCGACCAGTTATAAAAACTGGATTTGAAAATCCCGACCAGTTATAAAACTGGATTTGAAAATCCCGACCAGTTATAGAAACTGGATTTGAAAATTCTGATCAGTTATAACACTGGATTTGAAAATCCCGACCAATTATAAAACTAGATTTGAAAATCCGGACCTGTTATAGAAACAGGATTTGAAAATCTCGACCAGTTATAAATCTGGATTTGAAAATCCCAACCAGTTATAAAACTAGATTTAAAAATCCCGACCAGTTATAGAAACTGCATTTGAAAATCCTGACCAGTTATAAAACTGGATTTGAAAATCCCTACCAGTTATAGAAATTGGATTTGAAAATCCCGACCAGTTATGACACTAGATTTGGAAATCACGACCAGTTATAGAAACTGGATTTGAAAATCCTGACCAGTTATAGAAACTGGATTTGAAAATCCCGATCAGTTATAGAAACTGGATTTGAAAATCCCGACCAGTTATAGAAACTGGATTTGAAAATCCCGACCAGTTGTAAAAACTGAATTTTGAAAATCCCGACCAGTTACAAAAACTGGATTTGAAAATCCCGACCAGTTATAAAATTGGATTTGAAAATCCCGACCAGTTATAGAAATTGGATTTGAAAATCCCGACCAGTTATGACACTAGATTTGGAAATCACGACCAGTTATAGAAACTAGATTTGAAAATCCCGACCAGTTATAGAAACTGGATTTGAAAATCCCGACCAGTTATAGAAACTGGATTTAAAAATCCCGACCAGTTGTAAAAACTGAATTTTGAAAATCCCGACTAGTTATAAAAACTGGATTTGAAAATCCCGACCAGTTATAAAAACTAGATTTGAAAATCCAGACCAGTTATAGAAACTGGATATGAAAATCCCGACCAGTTATAGAAACTGGATTTGAAAATCCCGACCAGTTATAAAAACTAGATTTGAAAATCCCGACCAGTTATAAAAACTGGATTTGAAAATCCCGACCAGTTATAAAAACTAGATTTGAAAATCCCGACCAGTTATAAAACTGGATTTGAAAATCCCGACCAGTTATAGAAACTAGATTTGAAAATCCCGACTAGTTATAAAAACTGGATTTGAAAATCCCGACCAGTTATAAAAACTGGATTTCAAAATCCCGACCAGTTATATTAACTGGATTTGAAAATCCCGACCAGTTATAGAAACTGGATTTGAAAATCCCGACCAGTTATAACACTGAATTTGAAAATCCCGACCAGTTATAAAAACTGGATTTGAAAATCCCGACCAGTTATAAAAACTGGATTTGAAAATCCTGACCAGTTATAGAAACTGAATTTGAAAATCCTGACCAATTATAAAAACTTGATTTGAAAATCCTGACCAGTTATAGAAACTGGATTTGAAAATTCCGACCAGTTATAAAAACTGGATTTGAAAATCCCGACCAGTTATAAAACTGGATTTGAAAATCCCGACCAGTTATAGAAATTGGATTTGAAAATCCCGACCAGTTATGACACTAGATTTGGAAATCACGACCAGTTATAGAAACTGGATTTGAAAATCCCGACCAGTTATAGAAACTGGATTTGAAAATCCCGACCAGTTATAGAAACTGGATTTGAAAATCCCGACCAGTTATAAAACTGGATTTGAAAATTCTGATCAGTTATAACACTGAATTTGAAAATCCCGACCAATTATAAAACTAGATTTGAAAATCCGGACCTGTTATAAATCTGGATTTGAAAATCCCAACCAGTTATAAAACTAGATTTAAAAATCCTGACCAGTTATAGAAACTGCATTTGAAAATCCTGACCAGTTATAAAACTGGATTTGAAAATCCCGACCAGTTATAGAAATTGGATTTGAAAATACCGACCAGTTATGACACTAGATTTGGAAATCACGACCAGTTATAGAAACTGGATTTGAAAATCCCGACCAGTTATAGAAAGTGGATTTGAAAATCCGACCAGTTATAGAAACTGGATTTGAAAATCCCTATCAGTTGTAAAAACTGAATTTTGAAAATCCCGACCAGTTACAAAAACTGGATTTGAAAATCCCGACCAGTTATAAAAACTAGATTTGAAAATCCCGACCAGTTAAAGAAACTATATTTGAAAATCCCGACCAGTTATAGAAACTGGATTTGAAAATCCCGACCAGTTATAAAAACTAGATTTGAAAATTCTGACCAGTTATAAAACTGGATTTGAAAATCCCGACCAGTTATAGAAACTGGATTTAAAAATTCCGACCTGTTATAAAAACTGGATTTGAAAATCCTTACGAGTTATAAAAACTGGATTTCAAAATCCCCCGACCAGTTATAACACTGAATTTGAAAATCCCGACCAGTTATAACACTGAATTTGAAAATCCCGACCAGTTATAAAAACTGGATTTGAAAATCCCGACCAGTTATAAAAACTGGATTTGAAAATCCTAACCAGTTATAGAAACTGAATTTGAAAATCCTGACCAGTTATAAAAGCTGGATCTGAAAATCCCGACCAGTTATAAAACTGGATTTGAAAATCCCGACGAGTTATAGAAACTGAATTTGAAAATCCTGATCAGTTATAACACTGGATTTGAAAATCCCGACCAATTATAAAACTAGATTTGAAAATCCCGACCAGTTATTGAAAATGGATTTAAAAATCCCGACCAGTTATAAATCTGGAATTGAAAATCCCGACTAGTTATAGAAACTGAATTTGAAAATCCCGACCAGTTATAGAAACTGGATTTGAAAATCCTGACCAATTATAACACTGAATTTGAAAATCCCGACCGGTTATAAAAACTGGATTTGAAAATCCCGACCAGTTATAGAAACTTGATTTGAAAATCCTGACCAGTTATAGAAACTGGATTTGAAAATCCCGACCAGTTATAAAAACTGGATTTGAAAATCCCGACCAATTATAAAACTGGATTTGAAAATCCCGACCAGTTATAGAAATTGAATTTGAAAATCCCGACCAGTTATAAAATCTGCAATTGAAAATCCCGACCAGTTATAGAAACTGGATTTCAAAATCCCGACCAGTTATAACACTGAATTTGAAAATCCCGACCGGTTATAAAAACTGGATTTGAAAATCCCGACCAGTTATAGAAACTTGATTTGAAAATCCTGACCAGTTATAGAAACTGGATTTGAAAATCCCGACCAGTTATAAAAACTGGATTTTAAAATCCCGACCAGTTATAAAACTGGATTTGAAAATCCCGACCAGTTATAGAAACTGGATTTGAAAATCCTGATCAGTTATAACACTGGATTTGAAAATCCCAACCAATTATAAAACTAGATTTGAAAATCCGGAGCTGTTATAGAAACTGGATTTGAAAATCCCGACCAGTTATAAATCAAGAAAATCCAAACCAGTTATAAAACTAGATTTTAAAATCCCGACCAGTTATAGAAACTGGATTTGAAAATCTTGACTAGTTATAGAAACTGGATTTGAAAATCCTGACCAGTTATAAAAACTAGATTTGAAAATCCCAACCAGTTATAGAAACTGGATTTAAAAATCCAGACCAGTTATAGAAACTTGATTTGAAAATATCGACCAGTTATAGAAACTGGATTTGAAAATCCCGACCAGTTATAAAACTGCATTTGAAAATCCCAACCAGTTATAGAAACTGGATTTGAAAATCCCGACTAGTTATAAAAACTAGATTTGAAAATCCCAACCAGTTATAAAACTAGATTTAAAAATCCCGACCAGTTATAGAAACTGCATTTGAAAATCCTGACCAGTTATAAAACTGGATTTGAAAATCCCGACCAGTTATAGAAATTGGATTTGAAAATCCCGACCAGTTATGACACTAGATTTGGAAATCACGACCAGTTATAAAACCTGGATTTGAAAATCCCGACTAGTTATAAAACTGGATTTGAAAATCCCGACCAGTCATAGAAACTGGATTTGAAAATCCCGACTAGTTATAAAAACTGGATTTGAAAATCCCAACCAGTTATAGAAACTGGATTTCAAAATCCCGACCAGTTATAAAAACTGGAGTTGAAAATCCCGAACAGTTATAACACTGAATTTGAAAATCCAGACCAGTTATAAAAACTGAATTTAAAAATCCCGACCAGTTATAGAAACTGGATTTGAAAATCCTGACCAGTTATAGAAACTGAATTTGAAATCCCGACCAGTTATAAAAACTGGATTTGAAAATCCCGACCAGTTATAAAACTGGATTTGAAAATCCCGATGAGTTATAGAAACTGAATTTGAAAATCTTGATGAGTTATAACACTGGATTTGAAAATCCCGACCAATTATAAAACTAGATTTGAAAATCCCGACCAGTTATAGAAAATGGATTTGAAAATTCCGACCAGTTATAAAACTGGATATGAAAATCCCGACCAGTTATAAAACTAGATTTGAAAATCCCGACTTGTTATAGATACTTGATTTGAAAATTCCGACCAGTTATAAAAACTGGAGTTAAAAATCCCGACCAGTTATAGAAACTGGATTTGAAAATCCCGACCAGTTATAGAAACTGGATTTGAAAATCCCGACCAGTTATAAAAACTGGATTTGAAAATCCCAACCAGTTATAAAACTGGATTTGAAAATCCCGACAAGTTATAGAAACTAGATTTGAAAATTCTGATCAGTTATAACACTGGATTTGAAAATCCCGACCAATTATAAAACTAGATTTGAAAATCCGGACCTGTTATAGAAACTGGATTTGAAAATCCCGACCTGTTATAAATCTGGATTTCAAAATCCCAACCAGTTATAAAACTAGATTTAAAAATCCCGACCAGTTATAGAAACTGCATTTGAAAATCCTGACCAGTTATAAAACTGGATTTGAAAATCCCGACCAGTTATAGAAATTGGATTTGAAAATATCGACCAGTTATGACACTAGATTTGGAAATCACGACTAGTTATAGAAACTGGATTTGAAAATCCCGACCAGTTATAGAAACTGGATTTGAAAATCCCGACCAGTTATAGAAACTGGATTTGAAAATCCCGACCAGTTGTAAAAACTGAATTTTGAAAATCCCGACCAGTTACAAAAACTGGATTTGAAAATCCCGACCAGTTATAAAAACTAGATTTGAAAATCCCGACCAGTTATAGAAACTGTATTTGAAAATCCCGACCAGTTATAGAAACTGGATTTGAAAATCCCGACCAGTTATAAAAACTAGATTTGAAAATTCTGACCAGTTATAAAACTGGATTTGAAAATCCCGACCAGTTATAGAAACTGGATTTGAAAATCCCGACCAGTTATAAAAACTGGATTTGAAAATCCCGACGAGTTATAAAAACTGGATTTCAAAATCCCGACCAGTTATAGAAACTGGATTTGAAAATGCCGACCAGTTATAACACTGAATTCGAAAATCCCGACCAGTTATAACACTGAATTTGAAAATCCCGACCAGTTATAACACTGAATTTGAAAATCCCGACCAGTTATAAAAACTGGATTTGAAAATCCCGACCAGTTATAAAAACTGGATTTGAAAATCCTAACCAGTTATAGAAACTGAATTTGAAAATCCTGACCAGTTATAAAAGCTGGATCTGAAAATCCCGACCAGTTATAAAACTGGATTTGAAAATCCCGACGAGTTATAGAAACTGAATTTGAAAATCCTGATCAATTATAACACTGGATTTGAAAATCCTGACCAATTATAAAACTAGATTTGAAAATCCCGACCAGTTATTGAAAATGGATTTAAAAATCCCGACCAGTTATAAATCTGGAATTGAAAATCCCGACTAGTTATAGAAACTGGATTTCAAAATCCCGACCAGTTATAGAAACTGAATTTGAAAATACCGACCAGTTATAGAAACTGGATTTGAAAATCCCGACCAATTATAACACTGAATTTGAAAATCCCGACCGGTTATAAAAACTGGATTTGAAAATCCCGACCAGTTATAGAAACTTGATTTGAAAATCCTGACCAGTTATAGAAACTGGATTTGAAAATCCCGACCAGTTATAAAAACTGGATTTGAAAATCCCGACCAATTATAAAACTGGATTTGAAAATCCCGACCAGTAATAGAAACTGGATTTGAAAATCCTGACCAGTTATAAAATCTGGAATTGAAAATCCCGACCAGTTATAGAAACTGGATTTCAAAATCCCGACCAGTTATAACACTGAATTTGAAAATCCCGACCGGTTATAAAAACTGGATTTGAAAATCCCGACCAGTTATAGAAACTTGATTTCAAAATCCTGACCAGTTATAGAAACTGGATTTGAAAATCCCGACCAGTTATAAAAACTAGATTTGAAAATCCCGACCAGTTATAAAACTGGATTTGAAAATCCCGACCAGTTATAGAAACTGGATTTGAAAATCCTGATCAGTTATAACACTGGATTTGAAAATCCCGACCAATTATAAAACTAGATTTGAAAATTCGGACCTGTTATAGAAACTGGATTTGAAAATCCCGACCAGTTATAAATCAAGAAAATCCCAACCAGTTATAAAACTAGATTTTAAAATCCCGACCAATTATAGAAACTGGATTTGAAAATCTTGACTAGTTATAGAAACTGGATTTGAAAATCCTGACCAGTTATAAAAACTAGATTTGAAAATCCCAACCAGTTATAGAAACTGGATTTAAAAATCCAGACCAGTTATAGAAACTTGATTTGAAAATATCGACCAATTTTAGAAACTGGATTTGAAAATCCCGACCAGTTATAAAACTGCATTTGAAAATCCCAACCACTTATAGAAACTGAATTTGAAAATCCCGACTAGTTATAAAAACTGGATTTGAAAATCCCAACCAGTTATAAAACTATATTTAAAAATCCCGACCAGTTATAGAAACTGCATTTGAAAATCCTGACCAGTTATAAAACTGGATTTGAAAATCCCGACCAGTTATAGAAATTGGATTTGAAAATCCCGACCAGTTATGACACTAAATTTGGAAATCACGACCAGTTATAAAACCTGGATTTGAAAATCCCGACCAGCTATAAAACTGGATTTAAAAATCCCGACCAGTCATAGAAACTGGATTTGAAAATCCCAACTAGTTATAAAAACTGGATTTGAAAATCCCAACCAGTTATAGAAACTGGATTTCAAAATCCCGACCAGTTATAAAAACTGGAGTTGAAAATCCCGAACAGTTATAACACTGAATTGGAAAATCCCGACCAGTTATAAAAACTGAATTTAAAAATCCCGACCAGTTATAGAAACTGGATTTGAAAATCCTGACCAGTTATAGAAACTGAATTTGAAATCCCGACCAGTTATAAAAACTGGATTTGAAAATCCCGACCAGTTATAAAACTGGATTTGAAAATCCCGACGAGTTATAGAAACTGAATTTGAAAATCTTGATGAGTTATAACACTGGATTTGAAAATCCCGACCAATTATAAAACTAGATTTGAAAATCCCGACCAGTTATAGAAAATGGATTTGAAAATTCCGACCAGTTATAAAACTGGATATGAAAATCCCGACCAGTTATAAAACTAGATTTGAAAATCCTGACTTGTTATAGATACTTGATTTGAAAATCCCGACCAGTTATAAAAACTGGAGTTGAAAATCCCGACCAGTTATAGAAACTGGATTTGAAAATCCCGACCAGTTATAGAAACTGGATTTGAAAATCCCGACCAGTTATATAAACTGGATTTCTAAATCCCGACCAGTTATAAAAACTGGATTTGAAAATCCCGACCAGTTATAAAACTGGATTTGAAAATCCCGACCAGTTATAGAAACTGGATTTGAAAAATTCTGATCAGTTATAACACTGGATTTGAAAATCCCGACCAATTATAAAACTAGATTTGAAAATCCGGACCTGTTATAGAAACTGGATTTGAAAATCCCGACCAGTTATAAAACTGGATATGAAAATCCCGACCAGTTATAAAACTAGATTTCAAAATCCTGACTTGTTATAGATACTTGATTTGAAAATCCCGACCAGTTATAAAAACTGGAGTTGAAAATCCCGACCAGTTATAGAAACTGGATTTGAAAATCCCGACCAGTTATAAAAACTGGATTTGAAAATCCCGACCAGTTATAAAACTGGATTTGAAAATCCCGACCAGTTATAGAAACTGGATTTGAAAATTCTGATCAGTTATAACACTGGATTTGAAAATCCCGACCAATTATAAAACTAGATTTGAAAATCCGGACCTGTTATAGAAACAGGATTTGAAAATCTCGACCAGTTATAAATCTGGATTTGAAAATCCCAACCAGTTATAAAACTAGATTTAAAAATCCCGACCAGTTATAGAAACTGCATTTGAAAATCCTGACCAGTTATAAAACTGGATTTGAAAATCCCTACCAGTTATAGAAATTGGATTTGAAAATCCCGACCAGTTATGACACTAGATTTGGAAATCACGACCAGTTATAGAAACTGGATTTGAAAATCCTGACCAGTTATAGAAACTGGATTTGAAAATCCCGATCAGTTATAGAAACTGGATTTGAAAATCCCGACCAGTTATAGAAACTGGATTTGAAAATCCCGACCAGTTGTAAAAACTGAATTTTGAAAATCCCGACCAGTTACAAAAACTGGATTTGAAAATCCCGACCAGTTATAAAATTGGATTTGAAAATCCCGACCAGTTATAGAAATTGGATTTGAAAATCCCGACCAGTTATGACACTAGATTTGGAAATCACGACCAGTTATAGAAACTAGATTTGAAAATCCCGACCAGTTATAGAAACTGGATTTGAAAATCCCGACCAGTTATAGAAACTGGATTTAAAAATCCCGACCAGTTGTAAAAACTGAATTTTGAAAATCCCGACTAGTTATAAAAACTGGATTTGAAAATCCCGACCAGTTATAAAAACTAGATTTGAAAATCCAGACCAGTTATAGAAACTGGATATGAAAATCCCGACCAGTTATAGAAACTGGATTTGAAAATCCCGACCAGTTATAAAAACTAGATTTGAAAATCCCGACCAGTTATAAAAACTGGATTTGAAAATCCCGACCAGTTATAAAAACTAGATTTGAAAATCCCGACCAGTTATAAAACTGGATTTGAAAATCCCGACCAGTTATAGAAACTAGATTTGAAAATCCCGACTAGTTATAAAAACTGGATTTGAAAATCCCGACCAGTTATAAAAACTGGATTTCAAAATCCCGACCAGTTATATTAACTGGATTTGAAAATCCCGACCAGTTATAGAAACTGGATTTGAAAATCCCGACCAGTTATAACACTGAATTTGAAAATCCCGACCAGTTATAAAAACTGGATTTGA